>NC_143566.1:108452500-108756250 GCF_054136105.1 Typopeltis vanoorti
ATAAGAGTCTTACAGTGGCTGCATTGCATAGTTCAGAAAGCCTGGACAGAGGGATGCATTCCCGATGATTGGAGTAGAGCTCTCATAGTACCCATATATAAAAAGGGAAATAAAACTGAATGTGAGAAGTACAGAGGTATTTCCCTACTGAGTGTTCCTGGCAAGATCTATGCAAGTATACTTGAGAAACGGTTGAGAAGAATTGTGGAAGAAAAGCTTGGTGAAGAACAAGCTGGATTCAGGCCAAAGAGAGGCTGTCAGGATCAGATCTACACTTTACGACAAATAGTCGAGAAAGCATGGGAATATAACAAAGATCTGTATTTAAGTTTTGTCGATTTGGAAAAGGCATATGATAAGGTTCAAGAGAGAAGCTATTCAATACGCTACACTTATATGGTGTCAATGGGACATTATATCAAGGAATACTTAGTCTTTATTTGAGTTGTAAGTCAGCAGTTAGAATTGAAGGAAGTACAGGAAGATGGTTTAATGTTAAATCTGGTGAGACAAGGATGTACATTATCCACTCTGTTATTCATTATCTATATGGATCACATTATGAAGGAAAGTGGTATTAAACATGATATCAAAATTGGAGATGTTAATGTCAGCTCTTTGCTTTATGCGGATGATGTTATACTTCTAAATAAATCCGCTACAAGTCTGCAAGATTCTCTGACTAAATTGAATAGCTGTTGTAATAGATGTAATAGATATGGTATGAAGATCAGCAATAAAAAGACAAAGACAATGAAAATAGGCAGAATCACTGAAAATGTCAACTGTGTTGTGAATGGAGAACCTGTGGAACAAGTAAAACATTTCAGCTACTTAGGCACGATTTTTACTGAAGATGGTAAATTAAATATAGAAATAGACAACAGAATCAGCAAAGCTGGTATGGTGGGAAGTCAATTGAATAAATTCATATGGAATAAGAGAGAAATTAGTCGGAACACTAAATTAGCTGTATACAAGACAGTGTTTAAACCAGTTTTAACTTATGGATCTGAGAGCTGGATCAGAAGTAAAACACTTGACCAAAGACTAGAGACCGCAGATATGAGAGTCCTGAGAAAGATTATAGGTGTGAACAGATGGCATCAATGGCAATATCATATTAAAAACGAAGATATTAGGAAAGAATTTGACATTGTCTGCATCCAGGAATGCGTTAGCAGAGCTAATCTCAGGTGGAATGGTCACCTAAACAGAATGGGCGAGGAAAGATTAGCAAAACAAGTGTTCTCTGCCAGGTTGGCAGCAAAACGACCCAGAGAAAGTCCAAGATATAAGTGGATTGATACGGTACAAAGTGCCTTAGACGATATAAATGTAAGATCTGATAATGATAATATTGGAGTCTTGACAAGTAATAGACTGATTTGGAGGAAAATTGTAGATAGGAAGTTAGTAATGATGTAAATTTTTCATATAGTACTATCATATCCTGTACACCCCTTGTGGGTACATGGCAGGAATTTGATGATGATGATGAAGACCACAGTAATAACATTTAACTGTTTGTATGACACCGAAGATGTGCTGTTAATTTCAGTACGAAATATTTGCACCTTTATTAATTAAAAGTTATTACTGTGGTCTTTACGTGTTTTATTTGTAGCTGATGAACTGCAGCCAAGGAGAATTGAAGTTGTATTGCAGGATAGTGAAAAGAAGTCATTTGAGGCTATTTGGTGTGAGATTGAGACTGGCAGAATAAAATATACAGTTGGATGCTGCTATAGACCAGATGATGGAATAGATGGTGGCGATAGTATGCATAAACAAATTGATGAAATGAGTGGAAGGAGGGTAATTATTATGGGGGATTTCAACTATGGTAACATTGATTGGAAGGAGGAGAGGACACATGTGAGGAAGGAAATGGATTTTATTCAATTATTAAGGGATAACTATCTGAGACAGCATGTAATTGAAAATACTAGGAGTGTGAGAGTGCTTGACTGAATGCCTGGTAATAGCATATGAGAATTTGACTGTAATGAATATGACCATATTGCCACCTATTGGTGAGAGTGATCATAAGGTCTTGGGAGGTGGCTAAAGGTGTGGAATTTTCAATTAAGACAGGGTATGTGTGGAATTACCGTGCTGGCAAATATGACACGCTTAGGAGATTGCTTGGATCGGTGCCATGGCATGTACAACTGCAAGGGCTGGATGTCGATAGAGCATGGGAAGTGGTCAAGGAGCATTTACAGGAGGTTATGGCTGATTGTATACCTAGAGTCTGAATAGTAAAACAAGTAGGGGTTAAATGGATGAATAACACCATTAAGCTTGAGCTGCAAAAAAAGAAACAACTGTGGAGGGAATTTAAAGAAAGGGGGTGACCTGCAGGCACACGAACGGTATAAAGTGCAGGCTAGAAGGGTAACGAGTGTAGTAAAAAAAGCAAAAGCCGATTATGAAAGGAAACTAGCTATGCAAGCTAAAGATAATCCCAAACAGTTCTTTCAATATGCAGCAGGAAAAAAACTGTATACAGAAAAATGATTTTTAGGAATGACGATGGTAAGGAGGTCACTGAATCAGTCGATATAATGGAGTTACTGAGCAAGCACTTTGCAAAAGTATATCATCCAGCTGGCGACATTGAAAAATGAAGGAACCATTAGTTTATACGGGAATTGTGATGAATGAAGTGGAGGTGAATAGTCTATTACAGAACCTTAATGTGAATACATCTGTGGGATTAGATGGTATACCAGCACGGGTCTTGCGTGAAGCGGCTAAGGAATTATCAGTGCCCTTGACCATGTTGTTTAATCTGAGTCTCGGGTCTGGTTTAGTCCTGAAGGTGTGGAAAGAGGGGAA
Organism: Typopeltis vanoorti; assembly: GCF_054136105.1. Classification (NCBI taxonomy): domain Eukaryota; kingdom Metazoa; phylum Arthropoda; class Arachnida; order Uropygi; family Thelyphonidae; genus Typopeltis; species Typopeltis vanoorti. The sequence continues at coordinate 108,455,345 of NC_143566.1, forward strand.
AAATAGTTTCACTGCATAAAGGAGGATCCAAGACTATGGTTGCAAATTACCGACCGATCAGCATATTAGAAGTCGTTGTCAAGGTCTTGGAGAAAGTAGTCAAGGGAAAAATACAGGAATGGATTGATGAAAATGAGATACCGTACGGGGGACAGCATAGCTTTGTGAAGGGTAGATCATGCCTCAGTAACTTGCTCAAGTTTTATAACAAGGTGACGGCTGAACTGGAAACTGGATAAGGGTAATGGGTTTACAGTGATACTGCTGGATCTGGCAAAGGCGTTTGACAGGATACCACATGGAATTCTAATCCATAAACTACAACATATGGGAATGGATATAGGGTTGGTGAGATGGATAGGTGGGTGGTTGATGGAGAGATATCAAAGAGTAGTTTATTCAGGAGTAGAGTCCAAAAGACGGCCTGTGACTAGTGGTGTGCCGCAGGGTTCTGTTCTTGGACCACTGCTGTTTAATTTGTTCATTAATGATATAGGGAAGGATCTAAGAGAAACAGTTCATTTGTTCGCTTATGACGTAAAGTTGGGTAGGGCAATAGTGAATGCAGAAGATGTCAAAATCTTGCAGGACGACTTGGATAGATTGGAGTTCTGGGCTAAGGAGGATGGATGTCAGTTTAATGTGACAAAATGTAAGGTTATGCATTTTGGGAAAAGATTAGCAGCAGTATACCACATTGGTGGAACTGTACTCCAGGAGATTGATGAGGCCAGGGTCTTGGGAGTATTGGTGGATAGGGAGATGAAGTTTAGGGGGCACATTGCAAAAGTAGCTAAATCAGCTCATCTGGTTGTTGAAAAATACCTTGACGAGCAGAGACAAGCAAGTTATTGTACCACTGTACCGAGCCTTGATAAGACCTCATCTTGACTACTGTGCCCAGATTTGGTCACCTAGGTTCCTTCTTGATGGGGAGGAGGTGGAGAGAATCCAGAGACGAGTGACTAAGATGATAGCGGGTCTATGGAATGAACCATATGAGAACAGGTTGAAGATTTGTGCATTGCAGATATTAGTTGATAGGTGGAAAAGGGGAGATATGATTGAGACATTCAAATTGCTAAAGGGTTTCTATAGGATTAATTCAGAGGATGTTTTTGAGATCAGGACTGGTGGTGGGAAAACTAGGGGACTATGGAGGCTGGGCAAGAGTGTGATTAGCAGCAGTGTTAGAGCTGGGTTCTTTACTTTTAGAGTGGTAAATGAGTGGAATAAGCTGCCAGAGTCTGTTGGGGGATGCTATGATGTTGAGTGAGTTCAAGGCAAGGTATGATAGATACTGTCGTATAGTTGTGTGGACGTGATGTTTAGGACCTCCCTCGATGAGTCTAAGGACTCCCTGGAGTTGACCGTAATAATAATAATTATTATTATTAAATATTCATAACTGTATTTTTTAAGGAAATTATAATGTAGCTAATATATTAACAAAATAAATTAGTCTTTGTAATTTCCATAAAAAATACAGGTTTGGATGCTCATTGGCAGATTAAAGAAAACACTGACTGATTCAGCTGGGGAAGCATGTGAGTTTCTAGCAAGTAAGTCAGCATGTGCTCTGAGAAAATATGGAGATGAATGTAAGAAAGCAAAGCAACATGATGGTACAACATGACAAAATTTCATGATAGCTGGGGCGTCGCCTGGTTAAACAAGGACCCCGTTGTTTTCACCAGGAAACCAGGGTGAACAGCAAAAAGTCAGCTACTGGAACAAATCTTAAAAAACACCCCAACTCAACATCACCAGAGTTAAAGATCGGTACTATCAACATAAGAAGCCTGAATGGCAAAGAAATGGAGCTAGCTGAGGAATTAGATAAGTACCAGATTGACATAATAGGGGTGACTGAAACAAAAAAGACAAAAACTGGTGAGATCTTTCTGAGCAATAAATACAAAATATTATATTCAGGCAACGACAATCAAGGAAAAGAAGGAGTAGCCATTGTATTCAACACAAAATACGAGGCTCATCTTCTTGAATGGCAGGCAGTCTCAAGTAGAGTGATGTTGGCAAATATCAGAATGGGGAACTGGATAATGAGACTTATTTGTGCCTATGGTCCCACAGAAGGTAGAAGTGGAGGAATTTTTTGAGGATTTAGAGAAAGCATCTGACACGATGAAAAAGGAAAAGTTGGTCCTTGTTGGGGATCTATATAGCAGAGTATTGTTAAATTGTGAATGAAGAATTTTATGATTATTAATACTTCATTCATGATTTAACATAAATTGCACATCCTGAGCTAATTTTACTCCTAAGTAAATTCTAATTTAAATACTTACTGTTATCTTTTTTATTGAAATAATAATTGTAATTTTTTTTCGTTATTTATTCTGTATAAATTCATTATATAATTTGTAAATGTATCCTAAGTGAACTGTAATATGTGCATTTTATTTATTGTAAATGAAAGTGAATTTAAGAAATTCTGCTAATGAGATTTGATTGGTCACTGGCAAGGAAACAGTGTTAATTTTAGATAGCACGTGGTGGAGCATGGAGCTACGGTATTCGAAGGGAGAAGGAGTTGATATGAGCTGGACTGGCTAGAACCGGATTTTGGCAGGAAGAATGAAGGTATTTTATTGGAAAAAGAAAGTAAACAGGGGAGAAGCATTCAGCACAGCACGGAGTGAAGTAAAGGGGTGGCAGTAATGGGGATTTGGAAATGCCATAAATAAATTAAGAAGGGACTGGGAAATTAATAGGCAATTAGGAATATTTCTACAGAATTCTAAAATTACGTCGAATTCCAATTGTTTTGAGGAAGAATAGTGCAAAGCTGAAATTAATGCATAGAAGAAAATAAGGAATAAGTAGATTACCTGAAACAAGTGAATCAAGACTCATGAAGCTCTATGTTTAATATTTCAGTTATTATAGTGAAGATTTCTTTTGAATAGTGTTGCTTCAGAGTGACAGTTTTAAGTGTGCCTATAGTGAATCCAATGTGTAAAAGATGTAACCAGGTTAGAGCAGTCCATTTTTTTTTTATATTTCAGCGTGAAGATATGAGTTAGCTCTACCTGATATATCTTAACATTAACTGTGGCATTCTACTAAAAATAGGCGAAGTATGGAGTTTTAAAGTGTTTCCCCCTTGAAGTGATAACTGCCTCATAATTAAATTAGGTGTTAGTTGACTAAGAGAGAATTAGAGAATTCTACTTTAAGAATAATTACTGTGAGATTCTGTAACATTGAACTGTGTGAACCATTTTTAATTATTCGAAAGAATGTAAAATTGACAGCTGGATATCTGATGCCTAATGTTTTATGTTTGTTATGAGTATTTGAACTAAGTTGATTTGCATTATCTTGTTTTCAAAGTTATACTTTATGTACATGTTATGTAACCCTGCATTACATGTTTTGTTTTATTGATTCCAATTTGGTGTTTGCCTCATTCTCTTTCATTGTACTGCTCATAAAGTTTATCGGACCTTGCGGAAGCCTTAAATGATAATATTAACCTCGGCCTGTAGAAAAGTAAGATTGCTGATGTTAGTTGATTGATTCCACTATATTATATAGACTAATCTATATAATATAAACTATATTATATAGAATATAGGGTGGTGCAGGATAATATAAATTTCTCTATATTTGGATTAGTAATCAACCAACAATTAATTAAGATAATAAAAAACAGATAACTTAAATAAGAACTATGTTCTAACAAGATGGCGGATTCAAAGCCAGGATGTACGATCCAACAGTAGGAAATGATTGTCAAACATACAAAAATATTTTGGGAAAATATGGAGAAAAGAGCAAAGCTAATAATAACGGCAAATATTTGTTGGATTTCTGCTCAGGACATTGGCTGGTTATTACTAACACCATGTTCTAACATAAAAATGTGCACAAATTCACATGGACAGAAAAGGCAAGAAATAAGAAAATCTCATTGACTATGTTATTGTTGATAGTGATGTTTTCTCCCTTGTGCAGGACACCAGAGTGAACAGAGGATTTGAAATTGGAAGTGATCACTATTTAGCCTTGAGCAAGATAAAATTGAATTTTATATTGAAAAGAATAACATATAAGAAAGTTTTAAAGCGAATAAAAGTTGAGCAGCTCTCTGATGTGAACTGTAGACTAAAATACTGAAAGTTTATTTTTCACTTGGTTAGACTATAATAAATTTAGTTTAATCCTTTATCCAAGTTTGAGCAAAAAAAAGTTTGCACCTGAAAGTATCTTCAGGAATGGGGTAAGGTGGTGCAACACCGGGCAACTCGTTGCAAAGGTGGATCAAGATAACATCACTCCTATCTCAGTATCTCCCATAATGCAAAACACATCTCCTTGCGGATATGTATAATGTTATGCATTAAAGGAAGGGCCACTACCCAGGTGGTGGCTACAAAGGTGCCAGACCAGTTTCGACCTTTATTTAGGTCTCTTCAGTGGGAGCCAGGCCCAAGTGGAGATACCATGCAGAAGCTTTAGCAAGGTCATCTCTACCTATAGGAGTTGCCAAAGGGTGTGCCACCTTTTTATTAAATTACTCTGGATTTAGAGAAAGATGTTAAAAGTATATTTTTCACTTGGTTAGACTATAATAAATTTAGTTTAATCCTTTATCCACCTTTGCAACGAGTTGCCCGGTGTTGTACCACCTTACCTCAGTCCTGAAGATATTTTCAGGCACAAACTTTGTTTGCTCACACTTGGATAAAGGATTAAACATATTTATTATAGACTAAAGTACGCAAAGATTATTGAAGAAAAAATGAAAGAGTTTGAGAACAGGAACAAAACTTTAGAGATTCAGTGGCAAGCCTTGAAGAAAACCCTGATTGATTCAGCAAGAGGGGCATGTGATGAGGTTGTCTGCAAGGATAGAAAAATCAGAACTCCATGGTGGACACAGGAAGTTAAAGAGGCAGTGAAGGAAAGGAAGAAAGCATATCAAAAGTTCCTGGCAAATAAGTCAGCTTGTGCCCTTAGAGAATACAGAGAGAAATGTAAGAAAGCTAAATATTGTGTAAAACTAGCTAAACAAAAGTCATGAGAGGACTTTGACAAGAACATAGAAAATAAATATCAAGAAGATGGCAAAATATTTTGGAGGTTGTTGAAGAAGCTTAGAAATGAAGGAAAGAGTGCTGTAAAAGGAATTAGAGATGATAAAGGTGACATGAAAACAGGAGAAAAAGATATCCTTGAAATATTCAGTAATTGCTTAGAAAAATTGCAAAATGAAACAAGCAGTGATAGCACAGTGGTAAAAAACACTCAACAGGCATACAGTCAGGAATACATATCCATACTTGAAGTAGAAAAAGCCATCAAAGGCTTGAAATGTGGAATGGCAGCAGGAATAGATGATATTCGACCAGAAATGTTGAAGTATGGTGGTATACAAGTCGTACAGTGGCTGCACTGCATAGTTCAGAAAGCCTGGACAGAGGGATGAATTCCCGATGATTGGAGTAGAGCTCTCATAGTACCCATATATAAAAAGGGAAATAAAACTGAATGTGAGAATTACAAAGGTATTTACCTACTGAGTGTTCCTGGCTAGATCTATGCAAGTATACTTGAGAAATGGTTGAGAAGAATTGTGGAAGAAAAGCTTGGTGAAGAACAAGCTAGATTCAGCCCAATTAGAGGCTGTCAGGATCAGATCTTCACTTTATGACAAATAGTCGAGAAAGCATGGGAAAATAACAAAGGTCTGTATTTAAGTTTTGTAGATCTGAAAAAGGCATATGACAAGGTGCCAAGAGAGAAGCTATTCAATACACTACAGTTATATGGTGGCACTGGGGCATTATATCAAGCAACACTTAGTCTTTATTTGAGTTGTAAGTCGGCATTCAGAATTGAAGGAAGTACAGGAAGATGGTTTAATTTTAAATCTGGTGTGAGACAAGGATGTACATTATCCACTCTGTTATTCATTATCTATATGGATCACATTATGAAGGAAAGTTGTATTAAACATGATATCAAAATTGGAGATGTTAATGTCAGCTCTTTGCTTTATGCAGACAATGTTATACTTATCAATAAATCCGCTACGAGTCTGCAATATTCCTTGACTAAATTGAATAACTGTTGTAATAGATATGGTATGAAGGACAGCAATAAAAAGACAAAGACAATGAAAATAGGCAGAATCTTTGAAAATGTCAACTGCCTTGTGAACGGAGAACCTGTTGAATATAGACAACAGAATCAATAAAGCTGGTATAGTACGAAGTCAACTGAATAAATTCATATGGAATAAGAGAGAATTAGTCGGAATACTAAATTAGCTGTATACAAGACAGTGCTCAAACCAGTTTTAACTTATGGATCTGAGAGCTGGGTCATAAGTAAAACTCTTGACCAAAGACTAGAGGACCACAGACACGAGAATCTGAGAAAGATTTGAAGCGTGAACAGATAGCATCAATGGCAATATCATATAAAAATTAGGATATTAGGAAAGAACTTCACATTGTCAGCATCCAGGAATGCGTTAGCAGAGCTAATCTCAGATGGTATGGTCATTTAAACAGAATGGGTGAGGAAAGATTGGCAAAACAAGTGTTCTCTGCCAGGTTGGCAGCAAAACGACCCAGAGAAAGTCCAAGATATAAGTGGATTGATACAGTACAAAGTGCCTTAGACGATATAAATGTAAGATCTGATAATGATAATATTGGAGTCTTGACAAGTAATAGACTGATTTGGAGGAAAATTGTAGATAGGAAGTTAGTAATGATGTAAATTTTTCATGTAGTACTATCATATCCTGTACACCCCTTGAGGGTACGTAGCAGGAATTTGATGATGAAGTATCAAAAATGCCTTTGGTAGGAATATGGAAAATAAATATTAGAAAAGTAACAAAATATCCTCGATATGGAGGAAAGAATACTGTAAATGGAATATTCTACATGTAACATTACTAAATGAAACAAGAAGTGACAAAAAGACGATTGTAAACATTCAAGAGGGATGTAATCAGAATACCTATCAATCAAAAACATGAACCATGAAAAGGCAGCTGCATTAGATAAGATTACACTAGAAATGCTCAAATAAGGAGGTATAATAGCTCATCATCATCATCATCATCAAATTCCTGCCATGTAAACTCAAGGGATGTACAGGATATAATAGTACTACATGAAAAGAATTACATCATTACTAACTTCCAATCTACAATTTTCCTTCAAATCAGTCTGTTACTTGTCAAGACTCCAACATTATCAGATCTTGTTTTTCTATCGTCTAAGGCACTTTGTAGCGTATAAATCCACCTATACCTTGGTCTTCCTCTGGGTCGTTTTGCTGCCAACCTGGCAGAGAACACTTGTTTTGCTAATCTTTCTTCGTCTATTCTGTTTAAGTGACCATATGACCTGAGATTAACTCTGCTAACACATTCCTGGATGTTGACAATGTCAAGTTCTTTCCTAATATCCTCGTTTTTAATTTGATATTGCCATTGATACTATCTGTTCACGCCTATAATCTTTCTCAGGACTCTCATATCTGCGGTCTCTAGTCTTTGGTCTAAATTAGCTACACTGTCTTGTAGCTAATTTAGTGTTCCGACTAATTTCTCTCTTATTCCATATGAATTTATTCAAATGACTTCCTACCATACCAGCTTTGCTGATTCTGTTGTCTATTTCTATATTTAATTTACCATCTTCAGTAAAAATCATGCCTAAGTAGCTGAAATGTTTCACTTGTTTCCACAGATTCTTCATTCACAACATAATTGACATTTTCAATGATTCTGCCTATTTTCATTGTCTTTGTCTTTTTATTGCTGACCTTTATACCATATCTATTACAAGAGCTATTCAATTTAATCAGAGAATCTTGCAGACTTGTAGCGGATTTATTTAGAAGTATAACATCATCTGCATAAAGCAAAGAGCTGACATTAACATCACCAATTTTGATATCATGTTTAATAACACTTTCCTTCATAATGTGATCCATATAGATAATGAATAACAGAGTGGATAATGTACATCCTTGTCTCACACCAGATTTAACATTAAACCATCTTCCTGTACTTCCTTCAATTCTAACTGCTGACTTACAACTCAAATAAAGACTAAGTACTGCTTGATATAATGCCCCATTGACATATATATATATACGCTACACTTATATGGTATTGAATAGCTTCTCTCTTGGCACCTTGTCATATGCCTTTTCCAAATCGACAAAACTTAAATACAGATCTCTGTTATATTCCCATGCTTTCTCGACTATTTGTCGTAAAGTGAAGATATGATCCTGACAGCCTCTATTTGGCCTGAATCCAGCTTGTTCTTCACCAAGATTTTCTTCCACAATTCTTCTCAACCGTTTCTCAAGTATACTTACATAGATCTTGCCAGGAACACACAGTAGGGAAATACCTCTGTAATTCTCACATTCAGTTTTATTTCCCTTTTTATATATGGGTACTATGAGAGTTTTACTCCAATCATCGGGAATTAGTCCCTCTGTCCAGGCTTTCTGAACTATGCAGTGCAGCCACTGCAAGACTTTTATACCACCATACTTCAACATTTCTGGTCGAATATCATCTACTCCTGCTGCCTTTCCACATTTCAAGCCTTTGATGACTTTTTCTACTTCAAGTATGGATATGTATTCCTTATTGCATGCCTGGTCAGTGTTTTTTTACCACTGTGCTGTCATCACTGCTTGTTTCATTTAGCAGTTTTTCAAAGTAATTACTCCATACTTCAAGGATATCTTTTTCTCCCATTTTCATGTCACCTTTTTCATGTCTAACTCCTTTTACAGCACTCTTTCCTCTATTCCTAAGCCTCTTCAACAACCTCCAGAATATTTTGCCACCTTCTTGATATTTATTTTCTACATTCTTGCCAAAGTCCTCCCATGACTTTTGTTTAGCTAGTTTTACACAGTGTTTAGCATTCTTGCATTTGTCTCTGTATTCTCTAATAGCGCAAGCTGACTTATTTGACAGGAAATTTTGATATGCTTTCTTCTTTTCCTTTACTGCCTTTTTAATTTCCTGTGTCCACCGGGGGGGGGGGGATGCTTAATGATCAAAGCTGTATAACTGAGAGGAGACCTCCACATAGCCTTTAAAGGAATGCGGAGAACCGACCAGGGCTTCTGACATAATGTCCAATCTTCACCTTCTCGTGGTGCACCCTGTTGGGTGTCTACTTGGATACTGAATGAACAAGGATGGGCTGGCAATTTGGGATTTAGCCGAACCAAATTGTATTCTTATTGATTAAACCAAAATAAAAAATGATGGAATAATAGCTGTGCTGCATAATTCAGAAAGTCTGGTCAGAAGTGTTAATTTCAGATGAATGGAATAGAGCTCTCATAGTAACTAATCTATAAAAAGGAAATAAAGCTGAATGTGGGAATTACAGAGGAATTTCTGTACCAAGTGTTCCAGGTAAGACTTATATAACAAGCATACTCAAAAAGAAGGAAAAACTGTGGAAAGGAAACTTGGAGAAAAACAGGCCGGTTCATGTCGAATAAGAGTTATCAGGATCAAATTTTCACTTGAACATAAGCAGTTCAGAAATCATGGAAATAGATGGATCTATATTTAAGTTTTTGTAGATCTGGAAATCACACAGTTTCAAGAGTAGAGCTGTTGAAAACACTACAAATATATGGTGTAAATGGGGTAGTATATATCAAGCAATACATAATTGAATTGTAAGTCAGAAGTTAGATGGAATGAGGTACAGGAAGGTGGTATATTCCTAAATAGATCCAGGACAAATCCACAGGATTTCATAACTAAATTGAATAATTGCTGTAACGAATTTGGCATGAAAATTGGTAATAAAAAGCAAAGCTATTAAAATATGCAGAACACTGAACACATTAGCTGTATCCTTAATAGAAAATCTATAAAACAAGTAAAACATTTAAATTATTTTGGAACAGTTTTTAGAGAAAATGGATAATCAAATATTGATTCTCCATAAATACACAATCATAGAATTAGCAAATCAGCTGAATAAATTTATCATCATCATCATCATCATCATCAAATTCCTGCCATGTACCCTCAAGGGGTGTACAGGATATGACAGTACTACATGAAAAAATTACATCATTACTAACTTCCTATTATAAATTTTCCTCCAAATCAGTCTGTTACTTGTCAAGACTGCAACATTATCAGATCGTATATTTCTATAGTCTAAGGCACTTTCTACCGTATCAATCCACCTATATCTTGGTCTTCCTCTGGGTCGTTTTCCTGCCAACCTGGCAGAGAACACTTGTTTTGCTAATCTTTCCTCTCCCATTCTATTTAAATGACCATACCATCTGAGATTAGCTCTGCTAACGCATTCCTGGATGCTGACAATGTCAAGTTCTTTCCTAATATCCTCATTTTTAATATGATATTGCCATTGATGCCATCTGTTCACGCCTCTAATCTTTCTCAGGACTCTCATATCTGCGGTCTCTAGTCTTTGGTAAAGTGTTTTATTTCTGACCCAGCTCTCAGATCCATAAGTTAAAATTGGTTTGAACACAGTCTTGTATACAGCTAATTTAGTGTTCCGACTAATTTCTTTCTTATTCCATATGAATTTATTTAATTGACTTCCCACGATACCAGCTTTGCTGATTCTGTTGTCTATTTCTATATTTAGTTTACCATCTTCAGTAAAAATTGTGCCTAAGTAGCTGAAATTTTTTACTTGTTCCACAGGTTCTCCATTCACAACACAGTTGACATTTTCAATGATTCTGCCTATTTTCATTGTCTTTGTCTTTTTATTGCTGACCTTCATACCATATCTATTACAACAGCTATTCAATTTAGTCAGAGAATCTTGCAGACTTGTAGCGGATTTATTTAGAAGTATAACATCATCCGCGTAAAGCAAAGAGCTGACATTAACATCTCCAATTTTGATATCAGGTTTAATACCATATTCCTTCATAATGTGATCCATATAGATAATGAATAACAGAGGGGATAATGTACATCCTTGTCTCACACCAGATTTAACATTAAACCATCTTCCTGTACTTCCTTCAATTCTAACTGCTGACTCACAACTCAAATAAAGACTAAGTATTGCTTGATATAATGCCCCATTGACACCATATAACTGCAGCGTATTGAATAGCTTCTCTCTTGGCACCTTGTCATATGCCTTTTCCAAATCGACAAAACTTAAATACAGATCTTTGTTATTTTCCCATGCTTTCTCGACTATTTGTCGTAAAGTGAAGATCTGATCCTGACAGCCTCTATTTGGCCTGAATCCAGCTTGTTCTTCACCAAGCTTTTCTTCCACAATTCTTCTCAACCGTTTCTCAAGTATACTTGCATAGATCTTGCCAGGAACACTCAGTAGGGAAATACCTCTGTAATTCTCACATTCAGTTTTATTTCCCTTTTTATATATGGGTACTATGAGAGCTCTACTCCAATCATCGGGAATTCGTCCCTCTGTCCAGGCTTTCTGAACTATGCAGTGCAGCCACTGTAAGACTCTTATACCACCATACTTCAGCATTTCTGGTCGAATATCATCTACTCCTGCTGCCTTTCCACATTTCAAGCCTTTGATGGCTTTTTCTACTTCAAGTATGGATATGTATTCCTGACTGCATGCCTGGTCAGTGTTTTTTATCACTGTGCTGTCATCACTGCTTGTTTCATTTAGCAGTTTTTCAAAGTAATTACTCCATACTTCAAGGATATCTTTTTATCCTGTTTTCATTTCACCTTTATCATCTCTAATTCCTTTTACAGCACTCTTTCCTCCATTCCTAAGCTTCTTCAACAACCTCCAGAATATTTTGCCACCTTCTTGATATTTATTTTCTATATTCTTGTCAAAGTCCTCCCATGACTTTTGTTTAGCTAGTTTTACACACTGTTTAGCTTTCTTACATTTGTCTCTGTATTCTGTAAGAGTAAAAGCTGACTTATTTGCCAGGAACTTTTGATATGCTTTCTTCTTTTCCTTTACTGCCTCTTTAACTTCCTGTGTCCACCAGGGAGTTCTGATTTTTTTATTTTTGCACACAACCTCACCACATGCCTCTCTGGCAGAATCAATCAATGTTTCCTTCAGAGTTTGCCACTGAATCTCCAAGGTTTGATTCCTGTTCTCAAACTCTTTCATTTTCTTTTCAATAATATTTCTGTATTTTAGTCTACAGTTTACATCTGAGAGCTGCTCAACTTTTATTCGCTTTAAAACTTTCTTACATGTTATTCTTTTCAATATGAAATTCAATTTTATCCTGCTCAAGACTAAATAGTGATCACTTCCAATTTCAAATCCTCTGTACACTCTGGTGTCCTGCACCAGGGAGAAAACATCACTATCAACAATAACATAGTCAATGAGACTTTTCTTATTCCTAGCCTCTTCTCTCCATGTGAATTTGTGCACATTTTTATGTTGGAACATGGTGTTAGTAATAACCAGTCCATGTCCTGAGCAGAAATCCAACAGATATTTGCCATTATTATTAGCTTTGCTCTTTTCTCCAAATTTTCCCAAAATATTTTTGTATGTCTCACAATCATTTCCTACTCTACTATTTAGATCCCCAACAAGGACCAACTTTTCCTTTTTCATTGTGTCAGTTGCTTTTTCTAAAGCCTCAAAAAATTCCTCCACTTCTACCTTAGTAGAACCTTCTGTGGGACCATAGGCACAAATAAGTCTCATTGTCCAGTTCCCCATTCTCATGTTTGCCCACATTACTCTACTTGAGGCTGACTGCCATTCAAGAAGATTAGCCTTGTATTTTGTGTTGAATACTATGGCTACTCCTTCTTTTCCTTGATTGTTATTGCCTGAATATAACATTTTGTATTTATTGCTCAGAAAGATCTCACCAGTTTTGGTCTTTTTTGTTTCAGTCACCCCTATTATGTCGATCTGATACTTATCTAATTCCTCAGCTAGCTCCATTTCTTTGCCATTCAGGCTTCTTACGTTGATAGTACCGATCTTTAACTCTGGTGATGTTGAGTTGGGGTTTGTTTTCAGATTTGTTCCAGTAGCTGACTTTTCGCTGTTCGCCCTGGTTCCCTGGCGAAAACAACGGGGGCCTTGTTTAACCGGGCGACGCCCCAGCCAGCATGAAATTTTGTCATGTTGTACCATCATTTTTTTTATGGAAGAAAAATGAAATAAGTAAAAATATGAAGTGGTAATCAAACTAATTTTAACTTATGGATTTGAGAGCTTGATTAAAAGCAAAAAAGTTGAGAAGAATTAGGGGAGTAAACAGATGAAATCTACAGCAGAGTCACATTAAAAATGAAAATATTATATTATCAAAGTTTGAAAACAAATACCTATTAATATTAAGTAATATTAATATATATTAAGTAATATTAATATTGAATGTTATGCATCTTTTTTAACGTTATTGAATGGAGTTTAAGAATTTAAAGTATTTTTTCCCCTCTAAAATGGATTTAAATAAAAAAAAAAAACGAATGTTCACATTGAAAAAACAACTTTGTGTGAGCATTAAGAAAAAAATATGTTAAAAAATGGTGGAAACACTCCATAAGTCACATTGTACAGTTTTTGATGTGTTTAATTAAAATTAAAGTTTAGTTCCTATAGTAAATTTATTTTATATTTTTAACAGATGTTTTAGTGGTATGTATAAATTATGCAATGTACATTATAATATTTTATTCATACTTATAAATTATAATAACATTTTCATACACCATTTACAAGTTTGTTATTAATATATATTTTTAAAATACATTTCATTTAATGGATTTTTGGCTAGAGCAGACACCCCTTCCCCCAATTAGTCTGTTTAATCGAGGGCCTGCTGTATATATAAACTAACATCTATTGTATATAAAATTTTGAAGCATATCAGTTCAGATATTAGAGAAAAACTAAATAAAAGCAGTCAAATAAAAATAGAATTTATAAATTTCATTCAGAATTATGAATTATGGACTGATAATAATTATTTAAAAAATCTAGCAAACAGATGTTTAAAAATAAAAAAGGATAAAAATATTTATTAAAATAAAGAGCCAAAATGCTTCCTTTCCTTTTCTTTTATCCTTTTCAAAGGATAAAAATATAACAATAGAAGAATTAGAAATTAGTTTAAAAGAAACAAAACAAAAACATGGAAAATAACACGGAGAAGATAACTTTGAGCTCAGAATTATATAATCATGCAGGGAAAAGATTTAGAAAGAAATCTGTTATTTTTAAATAAAGTTTATTCAACAGGAAATCTGCCAAAATAATGAAAAACAGTAATTTCCATTCATAAAAAACAGCAATAAAGACAAACCAAAAAATATAGAGGTACAAGCTTTCTAAATTCCTGTTATATAACATATAGTAAAATATTAAATAAAAAACTTGCAAAATATTTTGGAAGCACAGAATGGTTTTAGAATGGATGTGCATGTATAGATCCAGCTTTTTGTCTAAAATTAATAATAATAATAATAAAAAATTTAAAAAAATAAAGAGTACGGTCTGGAAACACACATCACATTTATTGATTATGAAAAAGGATTTGATAAGATAAAAATAAACATTTTATTCAACATATTACAAAACAAAAAAAAAAAAAGACAAATACCAAATAGCATTCTAAGAGCTATTATATGCATATACAAAGAAGATGAAATATGGATAAGATTGACCTCTGAACTATCATCTTGGAAAAAAAACAAGAATTTAGACAAGGATGTCCCTATATGGAATTCTATTTAATATTTATTTAAATGAAGTAATAATAAAATGGAATACAAAAATTATCAAGATATTAAACTATCCTGTAATGTGAATTTAAATACTCCTCTTTATTGATGACCAGATGATAATTACAGACTCTGGAGATAATCTTCAAAAAGCTATTCTCAATCTAAAAGAAATGGCTGAAGATTTCAGAATGATAACCTCAACAGAAAAATCAAAAACAATGGCTTTTAAAGATTAAGATCCAATTAGAAGCAATAAATACCAAAATTTTAGAACAAGTTAATTCGTTTACATATTTAAGATGCATAATTTGCCAGAATTTAAGATGCATAATTGCCAGCAAAGGTTGGTCGATTGGTAGAGCCTCTGCTACTAATAGCTCACATAAAAAGTTAGCAAGTTTGAGCACGGTTAGTAGTTGGAAGGGGATGATGCTGTTGTCACACTCCCCTCGATGAGTCTTTGAACTCCCTGGAGGTGTCTCATAATAATAATAATTTCATATGAAAAGGACAAATATGAAAATTGCCAAATACCTAAAAATAATAGATATAATAAACCTGATACAAAAGCAGACTCAACTAAAATTATATAATATACTAGCTTATCAACTCTACGATGTGGAAATGAAATTTGGACAATAAAACAAAAATATAAGCAAAGATTAATGGCAGTTGAAATGATTCTGAGGAAACAGGCAAAATATATCTTATATGACCATAAAAGAGACGAAGAAGTAATGAAAAAATTAAACTAGAAACCAATAATAGAGAAATAAAGAAATACAACTGGCTGAAGCATGTTAACAGAATGCAAATGAAAGACAACTCAAACAAGTTCCACAAAAACCATCAGGAAAAAAAACACAATCCATCGAAAAGACTTGCAGATGGCTACTGAGACTGGAACAAGCCATAATAGACCTAAATCCTTGAAATGCATAATGATCATGATAATGAAATCTGACAATGAATTCAAAAAATTATCAAGACTGAATGGACACTCCTGGACGTTCCACCATCATGCTCACTTATTGTATATACTACAGGTTTTAATTCTCTAATTTTAATTCTTAATCTTTTAAAATCTATATATTTTTTTATTCATTATCTTCATTGTTTGTGTTATTCATGTTTTACTTCTGCTTTTTTAATATATTTATATGCTCATTTATTGGTTATTCAAATTTAACATTATTTCCAGTCTCATACTATTCACCTGTCAAGTTCTGTACTAAAAATGAGATATTCATATCAGCAAAAATATTCAGATATGTTTAATTAGTATAAATTTAGTACTCTTTCTAATATAATACATTTTAATTTGTAAACTCAATTTTTATTCTATAAATTGGAATATAAAGGAAGTGTGTTGAGTTTCCAACTGAACCCCAAATTTTTGATACATCAACCACAGATCTTAACCTGTTCCAAATTATGAAAGAATTTGTATGATTCCATCTTCCATAAGGGAGGTGTTTGTGTCTTTGTGTGATGTGATATTCCTTTCCAAAGGATGTCCAATCTAAAGTTCACCTATTTAATCTTCTGTAGCTTAAAGATTTCTTTGCTAATTTTGTTTCGTTCATCTGCTGTCTCTACTGTTCTCCCAACTCTGAAAATCATTTTGACCTCTTTGACTTCCTATTATCAAAGCTCAATTTCATTCAGTCCAAATTTCCAAACAATTAAGTCACCTTTCTTGGTGATTTCAATGTCCAAAGTTCTAACTGGCTCCCTTTTTCGAATTTCACTGACCAAGCTGAAAGAGAGGCAAAGATTTTGGCTGCAAGCAATGACCTATTCCAGGTCATTGCTTGCAGCCAGGAACATTCCAGGAATTATGTTTAGATAAATGCTCCTGATAACTAATATTTAAGGAATTGACAGCGTATACTAGAAATATAGATTAAATAAACTTTAATATATACTTTCCGATATTTCGGCGAACGTCACGTTGCCATCTTCTTGGGAACTTACTACAAAGACACGTGCACACAAGTACTAATAACGGCAAATGAGACTGAAGCTAGGAAGCTAGCGTTTTCCTAAAGCCCTGATGGTGCCCCCTGGCGGGCTATATTGGTAGTTCTTGGCCTTTGGGCTGAAGTTCTTCTGATAAAAGTTTCCCAAATTTGGGGCAGTCTCATGCATCCAAATTTGTTGAGGTTTGGCATGTTCCTAAGGACCGAGGCTGATTCCATGAATAGTCTTTCATACTTGAACTTGCTGCGGTGTATTACTGTGGCTTTCTTCCATCTTATTCTGTGGCGAGTATCCAGAGCGTGGTCTGCAAGCCCAGAGTGGCTGTACTGGTGAAATCGGATGTAATCCTTGTGTTCTGAGATTCTGATATTTGCTGTCCTGCCTGTTTGGCCAAAGTAGGACAGTTTACAGCTGCAAGGGACCTGGTATACACCAGGTAGGTCTAGGGGAAGTAGTTGGTCGTTGGTGGAGCGGATAAGGGATGCCAGTTTTCTATGTGGTCTGTAACAAGTGGTCAAGTCATGTTTTTTTTAAGATTTTATTGATTTTTTCCAAGGTGCCTCGGATGTAGGGAATGGTGATGGATTTAGAGTAATCTTTATTGTGAAGGGGAGGGGGTGGTGGGTTGTGGATAACTGGGTTAAGTATTTTTTGGAGGTGGTAGCCGTTGGCTGAGAAAGTGTCACGGATGTGATTTAGTTCAGTGGTTAGGGCTTGATCATTAGAACAGATTATTTTTGCCCTGTTGAATAATGTTTTAATAACTCCATATTGTTGTGAGGGGGGGTGGTGGGATTGTTGGTGAATGTATCTGCCTGTATGGGTGGGTTTTCTATAAACTGAGAAAACCAAGGTTCCATCAGGTTGGCGGGTGACTAGTGTGTCTAGGAAGGGGAGGTTATTGTTTTCCTCTTTTTTCAGGGTGAATTTGATTCTAGGGTGTTGGTTGTTTAAGTGTGTTAGGAAGGAGAGGAGTGTCTCCTCCCTATTCACGAATGTCCCCCTCAAAGAAACCTTAGAGCTAATCCAAGCTAAATTTCCTCCCGATATCTCAGCCCTATTTCAGTTTACAATGAACTCAGGCTATTTCGTTTGGCAGGAAAAATTCTACAAACAGATAGAGGGGACAGCCATGGTTCACCACTTTCCCCACCCTTGGCCAACTTCTTCATGGAGACGTTTGAAGAGAAAGCCTTAAACTCAGCCCCACAAAAACCTACCATATGGCTTCGCTACGTTGATGATGTTTTCGCTATAAGGCCACATGGCCCGGATTCACTCCTCTCCTTCCTAACACACTTAAACAACCAACACCCTAGAATCAAATTCACCCTGGAAAAAGAGGAAAACAATAACCTCCCCTTCCTAGACACACTAGTCACCCGCCAACCTGATGGAACCTTGGTTTCCTCAGTTTATAGAAAACCCACCCATACAGGCAGATACATTCACCAACAATCCCCCCCCCCCTCACAACAATATGGAGTTATTAAAACATTATTCAACAGGGCAAAAATAATCTGTTCTAATGATCAAGCCCTAACCACTGAACTAAATCACATCCGTGACACTTTCTCAGCCAACGGCTACCCCCTCCAAAAAATACTTAACCCAGTTATCCACAACCCACCACCCCCTCCCCTTCACAATAAAGATTACTCTAAATCCATCACCATTCCCTACATCCGAGGCACCTTGGAAAAAATCAATAAAATCTTAAAAAAACATGACTTGACCACTTGTTACAGACCACATAGAAAACTGGCATCCCTTATCCGCTCCACCAAAGACCAACCACTTCCCCTAGACCTACCTGGTGTATACCAGGTCCCTTGCAGCTGTAAACTGTCCTACTTTGGCCAAACAGGCAGGACAGCAAATATCAGAATCTCAGAACACAAGGATTACATCCGATTTCACCAGTACAGCCACTCTGGACTTGCAGACCACGCTCTGGATACTAGCCACAGAATAAGATGGAAGAAAGTCACAGTAATACACCGCAGCAAGTTCAAGTATGAAAGACTATTCATGGAATCAGCCTCGGTCCTTAGGAACATGCCAAACCTCAACAAATTTGGATGCATGAGACTGCCCCAAATTTGGGAAACTTTTATCAGAAGAACTTCAGCCCAAAGGCCAAGAACTACCAATATAGCCCGCCAGGGGGCACCATCAGGGCTTTAGGAAAACGCTAGCTTCCTAGCTTCAGTCTCATTTGCTGTTATTAGTACTTGTGTGCACGTGTCTTTGTAGTAAGTTCCCAAGAAGATGGCAACGTGACGTTCGCCGAAATATCGGAAAGTATATATTAAAGTTTATTTAATCTATATTTCTAGTATACGCTGTCAATTCCTTAAATATTAGTTATCATGTTTAACCAGCATATAAGCCTCTCAACAAGAATAAATGCTCCTGTTGGTAATTCAGATCACATTCTCATCCAAGCTTCATCTTAGTGCGAGCTTTGAGGACATCCTTCCTTCATTCAACCATTCACAACACATATTCATGCCAAGTGGGAGGAAATGACTTTTACTACTCCTTTCTGTGGTCATACTACTGTTTTCATTCTTCAGATCCAGACACTTGTGATTTTGTTACAGAAATAATCCATTTGGAATGGAGGTTTTCATTCCTCACTCTGTTTTCAAAATTCCCATTTTATATCTAAACCATAGTTTTCCAAGAAGAGTGCTAGAGTGGTTTAAAAAAAAGTCCATCACAAGCGGCTTGCGTCCAAAACACCAACTTCCTTCACAGCCTACGCACTTGCAAAATCATCATTAAAAGGGCTATGTCCAACAAGGATAAATGTAGAAAATTTTCTGCTTGTGCCATTGGTAGTTGTGCCTTGTGGCCCTTTGCCAAAGCTGTTGGGCACAACTTCTGCCCAACTCTGCTACCTCCTTTTTCTCACCCTATTGGTAGCACTGTATCATCACCTACAAGGCTGACATTCTTCTCTTCCAACTCCTTAACAGATGACCATGGCAAATTACCTCCTCCTCTTTGCCTAGAACAGGTGTGGAGCATGCATGCCAAATGTGGCACACAACAACTTTTTTCCAGTACGCAACCCAGGGCTTTCCTTAAAAAAGAATTAAATAAATAAATACATATCCAACATCTTCGCTGAGTTGTATATTTTAACTTAATAGAATACAATTTTATTAAGTAGAATGATACCAAATAAAAATGTATAATAAGTAATAAGAAATGAAACAAACATCCTATTTCCAAGCCATCTATCTCTGCGATATACTGACCTACAAGTTTTGTCCCGTTCAGTTGTTGCATCATTCACCATGCAGCCAGACATGGCATGACTCCTTTACCATCATTTTATATATTTTTTCATGTTTCATAAAGAATTTATCAGTTTTTGAAAGTGTGTATACATGTGGATTTGGATTTAATTAAATTGTAAGTCATTAAAATATGGATTGGAAGTATTTATTGTCAATTAATATATTTAATTTATTAGATTAAAATACAAGTCTTCTTTACATTGCCATAAACATAAGTTATTGTTAAAGCTACGTGAAATGTATTATCAATATTCAGGATTATGAAGTGTTATCTGCACGTGATTAGATGGCATGCGTACCCCCCTCTCTTCATTTGCATGTGTGTGGGTAAGCTTCTAATTGTACTAATTTTTGGTTTGTTTAAATGTGATAGGTGTATGCAGAGAGTGATTATGATGAGATTTTCTGAGTCCAAATTATAATTTTTGTCAGTGTCCATACATTTCTGTTCACAAAATAGAAATACTAGCAAAATGGAGAAAGGAAGTAAATAAGAAAAAACAAGAAATAGAACACATATAGAAAACAGAATGCTATACCAATCATGATTAAGAGATTACCTAAAAGAAGCCCAAAGTGAAGATATAGAAGAATGGAAAACGTTAATAAAGATAATTCATAAGGCAGCCTCTGAAGTCCTTAGAAAGAAAAACATTAAAAATCTGGAACACAGATATAGAAAATGCAATAAAAGAAACACAAATGACATACAAATCACTCCTTCAAAAGAAATGTAGCTAAAACCATAGAAGAGAAAGCTCACCAAGATGCTTGGGACAATTTATTAATAAAATAGAAGAAGACACGACATAGCCTACAAAATATTAAGGAAATTAAACAATGAAGAAAGAGATACAGCACAAATCAAAATAATACAAGAGAAATATGGATAGAACATTATTCTTATAATGTTCTATCCATATTTAATATCAGTTTTTCTGTTATTAAACCCAAATTTAATAACAGAAAATAATAATGAAGAAAACAGCACACTGAACCAATAAAATTGGAAGAACTAAAAGAAGCAATAAAAGTATCAAAAAATAGAAAATAAACTAGAATAGATGACATAAATACAGAGCTTTGGAAACATGGTGGAGAATATTTATATCATAGATTCTTAAAATTAATAAATAACTGTTGGAGGAAATGTGAGGTTCTATCAGATTGATTAAAAGCTAAGGTTATATCTATATTTAAGAATGAGACAGAGATGATTGTGGAAATTACAGAGGAATAATTTTATTAAATACAGGATACAAAATTTACATAAAATCCTGAATAAAAGACTTAGAAATATTGCAAACAATCTACTCTAAGAACAAAACGGTTTCAGACATGGAAGATCATCATATATAGACAATATTTATGTGCTAAAACAAATTATTGAAAAAACACGAGAATTTAATTTAGAGACTCACATGGCTTTTATAGATTACAAGAAAGCTTTGATAAAATATACAGAGAAAAACTATGAATATAATGAAAAACAAGGATATCCATTACATTTGGTACAAGCTAATACAAAGTTTATATAAACATACAAAAATACAGTTAGGTAATAAATTAACAGAAGAGATTGAAATAAATCAGGGAGTCAGACAGGGAGGTAGCTTATCTCCAACTCTATTCAATATATATATAGATCAAATTATTAAAATATGGAAAACAACAATAAAACAAGGTATCCAGTTAACCAGAACTGTTATCGATACAATGCTGTATGCAGATGATCAGATTATATTACAAGATAATGAAGATGACCTTCAAACATCAGTTTACGAAGCAAACAAAATGAGCCAATAATACAATTTAAAAATTTTACAAAAGAAAACAAAAGTCATGGTATTTAAAGGTCAGGATCATGTTAGATCAAAAATAGTTATAGAAAATAAAATATTAGAAAAGATGACACAGTTTAAGTATTTAGGCTGCATAATAACATAGCTAAAAGATAAAGATGAAAAAATAAATAAAGAAATTTGAGAAAATCTGTGGAACAATTAAAAGGACACTGAAAGGACACTAAAATTTTTATAAAGCAATGGCCACTCCCACTCTGTTATATGGTTCAGAAACATGGATGGTTAAAAAGAAAGATGAAAGTGAAATACAAGCTGCAGAGATGAGATTTTTAAGAACAATTAAAGGATGCACAAAATTGAACCACATAAGAAATGAAGACATCAGAAAAGAACTAGATATTTATAACATAAATGAAAAGATCAAAGAATATAGAGAAGAAATGGAAAGAACATCCATCTAGAATGGAAAGATACTGGCTACCAAAAGAGGTGGATAGATATAGACCAAAGAGAGAGAGAGAGAGACTAGAATAAGATGGAAAGACCAGTGAAATTGGAACAGGAAAATGCCTAATCCTTGAAGAGAAGAACAAGAATTAATGTACATGGACATTACTTTTGCTCTTTCCCACAAGATAGTGTCCCTTTCCGGTGAATATACTTTGGAAAATGCAAGGCTAATAAGAGAATGTGATATTTGATAAAAAATTTAGAATTTAGTTTCCCAATTATACTGTCTTTCCATTTTCTATCTATTTACTCTGTTCACTTTAACATCCACACTAAATATTAAACTGAACAGTTAAGATGCTGTTAATCAATATTAGGAAAGGAAGTTTATATAGATTTATAAATAATTTCAGAATTTTTTATTTAAGTAAAAAAAAAAGCAGCTGCTTTAAAAATGCAAACAGGAATGACCACACATTAAATTCAGTTTTTCCAGACTTTGCTTCACAAGTCTTGCAAATACAACCAAGCAAAGACAGGAATATCTGTTCTTTAAATATTAATCTGCATAAGGTTTATTCAAAGGGTATTCACAATGATATGACTGCAGAAAAAAAATTTTTTTTTTAAATTACAGGATTTAAAGTTTAATCCCAAAATAATCCACTTCTGAAGCAACAATACACAGATGATCATTTCTGCTGCTGCAGAAAAAAATTTAGTAAACCCATTTGTAGGATGTCCAAAAATGTCAAATTTTTGGACATCCTACAAATATATAAAAACGATTGCAATTCCGTATGTAAGTGGCATCTCCAACAAGCTCGCCAATCTCCTCAAACAACACAAAATAAGAGTAGCATTTCAGCCTATAGATACTATTCGTAAACTACTAAGATCTCCAAAAGACAACCATCCTTTCTACAAATATGCTGGAGTCTATAATATTCCATGCTCATGTGGCTCTAATTACATCGGACAGACTTCGAGAAGCCTCGAAATCAGGCAAAAGGAGCACATTGGCTATGTCAAAAACAACAGACAGGACATTTCTGGCCTATCATCTCATTTCTCCACAACTAACCATGTTATCGAGTGGGACAAAAGCTGTTCCCCTTACTTAGAGGAAGATTACCATTCAAGAATGTTCAAAGAAGCAGCCATAGTCGCCCGTTCTACTGTGAACCTTAACAGAAATCAAGGCCTAATACTGCCAGAGATATGGAAAAACCCTAATCAGAGCCTTAAAAACGGAAGAAATGAGCTTTAATACAAACTACAGAAGGTTCCTCAGCAACAGCTAGCTGATCTTGTACACGCGATACGTGTTTCACTCACGTTCAATACTATTTTATTTGTAATTATTCTAGTCAGTTTTTATTCTTGTCAGTTTGCAGTTACGCATAATTGTGAGAGTGTTTTAACCTATATGTAAGTGCCCTGAAGAAGCCAACAGATAAGTGTGGCGAAACTAGTTGGTTCAGTTAATTAATAAAATTGATCAACACTTGATCGGTTAACCAAATATTATTATTTACTTATATATTTATGTCAAATTTTGTTTACTTGTCTTAAAATCTGTAGTTTTTCAGAATTTTCTGAGAAATAAAAATAATGCACAAAGCCAAATCAAGTGAATATGAATTAGTTTTATTTATGATACCCCATTTTTGCCTAAAAAATTCCTGACCAGTTGATATCTGATAAAATGGCTAAGCAAACAAGAGCACAAGGTGGATGGTTCATCTAATTGTTAATAATTTCAAAAAGAAGTATACATTTCTTTTTGTGATAGTTTCATCACTTTTCAATGCTGATGGTCGTTCAGGGAACATATCACCATTGAGAAGTTCTTGTGACTCTTACCTGATGACCAACAAAGACTTGTGGCATCCAATGAAAGAAATGGTTGTGCGATTTTTTTTTTTCATATGATATTTTCATAATCATAATTCACTTTTTTAAATGAAAATTCAATACAAAAATGTTGTTCTGCACTTTCAGACATGAAAATCACCATAAAAGAACCCCCCCCACACACACACTTTAGCTTATTGATTCAGCAGTTGTAGCAGACATGCTACAACAACCAGTGAACTTGCCTAAATATGGTAAGATCAGGTTAAGACAAAACAAGATGGGGTTGGAGGCATTAATATTAACTACATTATTTTTCTCTCATTGGAAAACATTATGTAAAATGGATAGAAATGATATATAAGATCTGATTGACAAGTATCCAGTTGGGAGTATTTTTTGTCACTATGCACTAATTAATCTACATAGACATGTTCAATGTTCTGGATTGTCATAATAATGAGAAAGGCTAATATCAAAATAAACATCCAATCCAAATACGTTTTGAATAGAGTTCATATACCATTTCCAATGAGAGAAGGATAATCTATTTGACTTCCATTCCTTCAACTTAATTTCTGTCACCTATCTATCTATCTATGATAAAATCTGGGTCATTTCTGGAACAATACCAACCTCTTTTGGCATAAATCTCTCTCTTTTACATTCTCATTCTATTTTCAGCATCTATAATGCTAACTTTTTCTTTGTAATTCATTACAACTTGAAATGCTTATGGTTTATATATCAAGGTCTACTGTAGACACACCTCTTTAAAGAAGCACACAGTTTCTTCTATGTGCTTCTTCCCTAAAAAGTTATGGTTCAGCTGAACTGGCATCTGTAATTCTGCCACTCTCTCCTCAAACTCTGTTAAGACTTCAGCAACAATCAGTTGACATCATTCATTTATAGTCCAACTTTGGACTTCTCTTTACCTACTTAAGTGCTTGACTCATCATAATATAGACTTACAATTTCAACTATCCACAAAATAAGATTTCAAAATTTAACTACAAGTCAACTTTCACTAGAGCAAACACATCATTATAAAACTCACTCACCATAACAATTATCAATAAGCACTAAACAAAGTCCCACAGGTACGATGCTTTTCTAAAGGAAATTCAAATCCTTTGAAATTTGCTTGTCACTATTTTCATTTAATTTATTTTTTCCTTTTACAGTAGTCCTTCCTCTATTTCAAAGCTTTTTCAATAGCCTCCAAAACAGAACAGTCCTTACAAGTTTGCAGTTTGCTACAGTGAGAATTGACTGTAGTAGATGAGTGAAGATTACATAAATACAAGTTGAAATAAAGTACCACCTGAGAATTGTGATGATCAAACTGAGCAGCATGCCTCATTTCGAACTTTGGAAGGCTTCCCTGAACTCCTGATGTTTGTTGATCTCTGAAATATTAAATTATTTCCTTATTTCATAATTTAAATAATAAATACATCATATACCACAAGATTAAAGTTTCATGCACAATTTCTTAGTTAATAAATAAAACACTGCTATCATTTAATTGACACAAACAAGATGGCAAAACCATATAGAATAAAATCATATTCTGCTGACTCTCACTATAGCAAACTTATTACCAAATGTCCCAGTCAAAGCACCATAGGAATAACTATGGAACTTTGGCTGTATTCTAGAAAAATAACAGAACTGGATAAATATAAACTAATTTGCCTGAAAAGTAAAATTGGATACTTATTTTCACTGTATTTAAGCTTTACAGCTATTCATAATGAAAATTATTCTTTCCACATTTCTTACAATTAAAATTTAGAGAATTCTTACAAAGGATATTTGATGCAGAAAAGTTGACATTATAAATAAGCTATTCTTTGGTCCCTATGAGTTTGCTATAGTGAAAGTTTACTGCATTAGCAGAAAGAAGGATCTTACTGAATTGGCTTGAACATGATAATTTGTACATCCTTTGAGGCAACAGCTAATAGATGGTAAGACCTGCCAACATTAGGTGCAAATGCTATATCATGAACAGGATCGCTTATTGGTACGGTTTCAACTCTATGCCATCGTCTAGTATTTTCATTGCATTCATATATCATCACTTTATCACCAGAAGATGGATTAGAATCATCACTTCCTATGGCTAACATGGGAGGCTGTATTCTAGAAAATAACAGAACTGGATAAATATAAACTAATTTGTCTGAAAAGTAAAATCTGATATTTATTTTCACTGTATTTAAGCTCTACAGCTATTCATAATAAAAATTATTCTTTCCACATTTCTTAAAATTAAATTTTAAAGAATTCTTAAGGTAAATATCACTTTTTTTTTATTTACTTGCTATCATCACTTTTGAAAAGTATATAATATATACTTTTTTCTGAGTACAGTTTTTAAACAAAATTGGAACAATATGACCATTTTGAAGCAATATACCATACTACTTCAAAATGGTATCAAATCAGAGACGAACCTCTCAAATTAGGATTAATGGCACTTGGCTCGTAATATATGAAGTATTCTTACATCTGATTTTCATCAAACCATCTTCCTGTACCTCCTTCAATTCAAACTGCTAACTTTGTACAATGTATCATTTATGCTATATAATAATTGCAGATTCTGAATAGCTTTTTTTTTGTTTGGTACCTTATATGCCTTTTCCAGAGCTAAAAAACCTAAATGAAGATTGTTATATTCCCATAATTTCTCAACTATTTGTCTTAAAGTAAAAATCTGATATCCTGACAATCCTTATTTAGCCTAAACCTAGTTAGTCTCTAAATTTCTCTTCCAATGCAATAATAATATCAGGAGATCTAAATACTACAAGAAAACAAAGTTTAAATCAAATATAAATTTGGTGAATCTATGTGTAATGTGTTATGTAGGAGTTGAGTTCAGGAAAAGGTGGTCACTGTTTGCACCACAGGGTCCAGTGTTGTTATTTGTACATCAATGATATAGAAAATGATTTGAAGTGAAATATTCAGTTGTTTGCTGATGATGCAAAACTGGAAAGAATGATAAATGAAAGTGATGTAGAGATCCTGTAGGAAGAATAGCAGTATGGGGAAAAGGTAAATGGATGCCAATTTAATGCGATCAAATCTGCAGTCATGCACTTTTCGAAGAAGAGATCACAAGCTGTGTACTATATTGATGGTACCAAACTGAAGAAAACTGATGAGGCGAGGGACTGAGTAAGATTGTGGACAGGGAGTCAAAGTTTAGATGGCATATTGCAAAGGCAGCCAAAATAGCACATCAGATTACATGGCTGTTGAACACGCTAACAAGCAAGGATAGAGAAGTCATTGTTCCACTATATATGGTTTGATAGGGTCACATCTAGACTACTACATGCAGATCTAGTGAACTGGGGAATGAAGAAGTGGTGGAGATGATTCAGAGGTGAGTGACTGTGGAAGTCTATAGAATGCTCTCTATGAGAATAGATCGACAGTCTGCAAGCTTCAAAAAACTAGCCGATAGGCAAATAAGAGGAGACATGATAAAGCATGTAAGTTATTAAAGGGGTTTTATAAGATTAGCACTGAAGAGTTTTTTTTTCAGTACAAGGCAGGAAAGGAAAGAACAAGGGGGTCACTTGTGGAAATTGTGTAAGAATGGGATTAGCAAGGGTGTTAGGACTAGATTTTTTGCTTAAAATGTGGTGAATGGGTAGAATGAGTTGCCAAATACGGTTGTTAGCAATTCATCAGCCAATGGGCTTAAGGAGAGGGTATGATAGGTATTATGTGAATAATGAATCTCCCACAATGAGTCTTTGACTCCATGGAGATACCTGTAATCCTGATAAAAAATGGTGACAAAAAAAGTTTTTGACATAAAAGTGGATTATCTAACTGGAACAGAGGAATAGAAAATAATATAAATAAATAAATAAAAAGGCAGCTACTAGAAGTGGTTAAACTGCAGAACAACAGACACAGAAATAGAGTAAAAGAAATAATGCTATTGATAAAGAGAAGAAAAAAAAGAAAACCTATATGAATAAATAAAGAAAAAATAAAAATACAGTCTTATAAAAAATGGGTAAATTATTTTCAGAATTTCTGGACTGATGATAGTAGGAAGCAAGGGTGAAGAAAGACCTAGCAAAGAATATACGTAAACAACAGGAGAAGACAATAGGGGGGAGGGAGGGAGAAAATTTAATGAAAGATACCTGAAATTCTTTAATATCATTAGGAGTCCTGAAAAAAAAAAAGCCCCTATTATACCAAATTATTTTTAAAAAAATTACAACTACAGAGAATTAGCCTGCTAAAGAGCAGTTTCCAGATTATGTCAAATAAAATTTAAAAAACTACAAAAAAAAATAAATAAATAAAAATCTTTAATCATAAGGATCAACTAGCAGACAGTGATATGCAATATGCAGCCTCTCCTGGTCTAGTCCATCTGCAAAAGGATACTTTCCTAGTTTGAAGAAATGACAACTAGACCTGATATGTCATAGATGTCTTTGCCTGGTGAAAAACCACTACCTTGCTTATTGCAACTGATATAACAACAAGAAAGAACATACGAGGATATAAGAATATAAGAACGTAATTTACCTTCATAACTCTGCTACTAGTATGTTCTTTAATCAGAATTTCTCAGCCCCCCCCCCCATAATTTCTATCTCCCTTCAATCTTTAAACATGCAGTATGAGTCATGCCCATCAAGGGCATGCCAGGTATGCTACAGAAACCCAAAACCTATATCATATAATTATTTTATTCATTGTGGAAAAGAATTATGGAAATTACTACCACCA
This sequence comes from Typopeltis vanoorti, assembly GCF_054136105.1. NCBI lineage: Eukaryota > Metazoa > Arthropoda > Arachnida > Uropygi > Thelyphonidae > Typopeltis > Typopeltis vanoorti. Next base: position 108,484,288 of record NC_143566.1, read on the forward strand.
CTTCATGTGAGTAATAACAGAGATAAAGTAAGCTAATTACTCAATATTTTAGCCCTCCTATTAAGTGGGTTCTCACTTAAGTTTTCATATTTTTGATCATATCAAGATCACCAGACAAGATCAGATTTTTCTTCTTCTTTGTTGATATGCATCTCTAGGCTTTCTTGGCACAAACACATCACATTCATAGTTTCTTTCCTATTAAAAAAACTTTGTGTCCATTTCCACTCACAACACATTATAAATCGCAAATCTTCTCAACAGTGAAATAGCATTCCCATCTGGTGTGTATGGGGTGTGCACCAAAAGTCTCTGTAGTCAGACAATGGAAATGAGAGGTAGAGGTCATCCCATTTGATATTACTGTAGTGCCAAAGAATACAAGAAAGCTGACATCCAATATATTTAAAAGAAAAATTCTTTAAGAAAGGATTAATGGTGCTAAAAGAATGGCGAGGTTTCTGATGGATAGAAGGACAATTTGTATTAGGGCACTGACAATAGCAAATATCTGTTTTCTTTTAACTTGATCAAATATTTATATAGAAATAAACACTCATCATTTATGTATAACACCATTTAAAAGCCATCTTAAACTTTATGCACATGCTTTTGAATATTAACCCCACTGTCAGATCCTGAATGGAGGGTTTCTAAGAAGTTGTTCATTCAGAATCTAACATGAGTATTTTAACTAATTTAAGATAATACCTGTACACCAGCAGAAAGTAAGAAAGACCTTGTTTGTTGTATATGAGAATGTGCATTAATGTGTAATGTATTAGAAATATTTGTTGTCAAATGGAAGACTAAATTAGAGACTTATGTCCAATTAGTGATTCTATGTAAAAGAAATATTAGCTTAAATTTGTGTCCTATTAAGCTATCTAAATTCAAAGGTCGTGTCTGAACCACACGTATCGATTGTAATGCCGGAGGCTACAGCTTACGTGGAAAGTGACGTAAGTGCACTTTCCTCGAAGACAGCACCTAACAGCAAAAGGGAGAGTAAAGGATCAAAGGAAAGAAAGGGCATTAAAAGTAAAGGGTTGTGCACAAAAAGAGGGCATTCAAACACAGAATATAGGCAATGCGCGCAATATTGCAAGGCTTTTTTTCCAGATTTTCATCTCGCGGATTCTTGACTGGTGGTCAGAGAAAAGACGAGCCAGGGTGCAATGATGTCGGGCAGCAGGCCGCTTTCCTGATTAAGCTGGAGAAGATTCCACGCAGAGCCGTACACAAATCATCAGCCTATCCAGAATCGTGCCAGTCACTGGATGTCCCATTGTAAGGAGTGGAGATAGCCCTTAGTTGCGGCAGAAACTAGATCGTGTCCAGCAGCAGTAGAAAGGACGACGCAGCCACAAAGCCAGGTGCTGAGATAGCCAATCGAAGGATGACCAGAACAACACATGGTAGTTAATAGACCTTCGGAAGGAAGTGGGTAATGTAGAGCTCTTTGTTATATGTTACGGAAGTGATAGAAGATAGAAATTTGTGTTTGATTAAGTAATGTGGACAATCCTTTAGAGAACTTTGATAAGATTTCGTATTTGAACAGCTAGTTCTGTTGGACAAGGAATTGTCAGGAACGAATCTCCAACTGAATGTGACTGAAATGATAAGTGTATTTTGTTTAGTAGAATAACCTTAATTGAGAAAGCAACAAGTTGTATAATATGTACTTTATGAACAGCATGCACGAGAGGATCTTAATTTAGTGTGATATTGTCATTGCTTTCCATTATGTTTTGTATGATTAATATTTTGATCTGTCTAGGTTAATTTGATTAATTTAGAATTGTTAATCTATCTTAGCAAGAGATTTAGAAGTTTTAGTATTTTGATTCAATTTAGTTGTAAATGTCTTTTAGTTCCAATAAACATGTTTTATTGCATAAGCCTGAGTCATGCCTGAATTCGAGATATCAAATTACCACTTATGAAATTAGAACCATAGCAGGAAGAATTTTGGATATATATTTAAGAATAGATAATAGGTCACGAATGCAAAGTACTGAAATCTATATAACTGTATGTGAAGTGTATATTAGAGTGTATGCCAATGAGTCTAGGAACATTTCCCTGAGCTTGAATTATTTCCTGTTATAGGATACTGGCTGGCGTAGCATAATACAAATTTTGCCAGTATCTGAAAAGGGAATATCCCTCGATAGAATCAAGTTAGGCTATACATTAGAGAAGATAATAGCGATTAATGAGGTATATAAGTTTAGAAAATAGAGAGAAACCAACGACGTAACACCACATAGGGAAGGCTGCAACATCTCTAGCACATCAATATCATATATGAGAAAACAAAGGCCCATTTTTGTGTTTTTTGAATGGCTGGAGGTTGCGCCTGGGGCAGAGCTGACTACGACCGAGTGTGTCCCCAGGTGGCAGAGTAGAAATCAAATTGATTAAATACTGATAAATAAAAGATTCCACAGTAGTATAAAGAGTGCAAAGACTTACCCTGCAGCAGATATCTCATCAGACCACAATCCCATAGGTGCAAAAATACATCTTAGATTACAATCAGCCAAAAAATCACAAAAGAAGAAAAAGAAAATTGATGCAGAAAAACTAAAAGACCCAAAGATAAATAAAAGAGCCAATCTGTTGTAATCGCAGGTTAAGCTACGATTACAACAGATTAACATAGAACAAAATAAAAGAGTGGAATCTCTTTGGAATAGCTTAAAGAATGCCATCGTAACCACAAGTATTGAAGAAGTAGATTATGTGAATAATGTAAAACAACAGGAATGGATGACAAATGAGATTCTTTCTCTTATTGATACAAGAAGAATGTACAAAAACAAAGACCTAGCCAAATATACAGAAACACATAACATCATCAAGAAAAAAATAAAAGAAGCAAAGGAAAATTGGATGAAAAATTTATGTACCGAGATTGAACTGCTTCAGAAGAAACATGACCATTTCAATCTGTATAAAAAAATCAACAAAATTTCTGGAAAACTCAGAAAAAAGCAAACAGTGTCTCTAAGAGAGGAAAGTGGGAAAATAGTTCTAGAAGAAGAGTAAAGCATAGATTTGGATAAAATATGTAACAGAACTCTTCAATGATACTAGACAGAAGCCTATAAGTATAAAAGATAACATTCAAGGACCAGCAATTCTGAAATGTGAAATAGCGAATGCTATAACATTAAGTAAAACAGGAAAAGCCAATGTACCAGATAGTATGCAAATAGAATTTTTAAAATTAATAGAACCAGATAACATCAGACTTCTTCAAAAACCATTCAATAAAATATATGAAAGTGGCAAATTTCCACCAAATTGGCTCAAATCTACATTTATTACTATCCCAAAGCGAATTCCTGTGGAGACTTCTGACTTATTAGTCTAATGAGCCAAACATAAAAAACGTTTTTGAAAGTAATTCAGAATCGTATCTATAGAAAAAGTGAAGAAACTCTGAGTGAAACACAGTTTGGCTTTCGTAATGGTTTTCTTACTACAGAGGGCCCTTTTCTGTGCCCAAATATTGATACAAAAATGCATAGAAAAACAGAAATCTGTCGTTATGTGTTTCATAGACTTCGAAAAAGCATTTGACAAAGTCAGACACACTAACTTAATAGAAGTCCTTCAGCAAATAGGGCTAGACAAACAAGACATAAGACTAATAAGAAATTTGTATTGGAATCAATCAGCTACCATCCAATTAGACAATATTACCACCAGTGATGTTAACATCAAAAGAGGAGTGAGGTAAGGATGTGTACTCTCACTGCTCTTGTTCAACATGTACTCAGAGGTAATCTTCAAAAAGGCATTGGAAGAATGTCCAGAGGGAATTACAATAAATGGAAACGATATGCAGATGACACCATGCTAATTACTGATAACATCACGGATCTCCAAAAACTCAATGACAGAGTATACATAGAAAGTCAAAGAATGGGAATAAATATAAATGTTAACAAGACGAAATACATGGTCATCAGGAAACATCCAACCTCATCAATGTAACTAACACTCAAAGGGAAAAATATCGATCAAGTGTCAAGGTATAAATATCTTAGTTGCTGGCTTAATGAAAGATGGGATCCAAATAGATATAAAGACAAGGATTGTTGTGCGGAAGTCCTTCATGAAAATGAGAACATTATTCTGCAATAAAGACCTAAACATAGAAGTTAGATGCCGAATGCTGAAATGCTATGTTTGGTCCATTCTGCTCTATGAAGTTGAAACATAGATATTGAAGGTGACAACCATCAAGAAAACTGAACCCTTTGAGAAGTGGCTATATAGAAGAATGCTAAAGATATCATGAACAGAAAAAATTACCAATGAAGATGTCTTAAATCCATTGGCAAAGCCAAAGATCTCATACATACAATCAAGAAGCGAAAAACATCATATCTTGGCCACATCATGAGAAACAGCAAATACCAACTTCAACAAACTATTTTGGTAGGAAGAATTGATGGCAAAGGAGCTAGAGGAAGAAAAAGAATATCTTGGTTTGACAACATCAAGACATGGACAGGAAAGAGCAGCGTACAACTGCTCAGATTAACGCAAGAACACAGTTTGTTCGCCAAGATGGTCGCTGACCTTCGATAGAAGATAGCACTATAAGAAGAAGAGGCGGTTGTGCCTGTGGAAAGTAACATAAGGAAAGCTGTTCCAAACACAGGTAGATGGAATGAAAAAGGCAGTAGAGAAATTGGTTTTAAACATGAAGTCAGACAGTATGTGGATGGTGATCACCAGCTGCTCATTTAGTCTTAGAAGATAGTGCAGGAATAATGATGGTGGTCAGTTCAAAAGAAAAATTTGTAGAAATACCTATAGAAGAAGCATAAAGCAGAAACAATTCATCTATGAGGAAGTGACTATATGTAAAAGTTGGAAATAAGACTGATACTAGAACAATCAAATTTTTCCAATAACAGTGGCATTTCTGAAGAAAAAAAACAAATAAAAACATTCTTGTTGAGTAACTTTGTATTACTTATTTGTGGTGTTCTTATATATACAGTATATATATGTGTCTCCCCCCCCCCCCCCAATTCCACCCACATTTTGTAGGTTACTAGCTTATAGCACATTTTTGAAACCCTACTGTAATGTACTACGAGTACATTACAGTGAGGTTTCAAAAACCAGAGCCTTATCAGAGAGAAGTTATCTGTTTGGCTGACCCAGTCAGTATACTTTTAAACCACTTAAATGTTGCCTACACAAGGTATTCATGTGATATATATTTTGTAACCTCTCATGTATCGAGTTAATAATACATTAAGATAAAATTTTACCTAAAGCCACAATCCTCAATAAGCATATGTTTACAATTACTTCTTGTAAGAAAATTTCAGAACTTGTTTTTTAATGGTTCTGGCAATGTTATTTCATATGGAGCCTAAAAAAGATATCAAGCCTGATTCTGTTCACTAGACTTCAATGGGTCGAAATTGTGCATGTGTGTGTGTGTAAGGAGGGGGGGGGATGTATGATGAGTCCAGTCCTATATTCCAGTTAGTATGCTTGTAAGCAAAAAAAAAGCCAATAAGAAGTAAAAATAGGGATTTATAATGCTTTCTCTAAAATACATTAGAATTGTTCTACAGGGAACAGCCTGATTTAAATATTGCACTTCAAGATTCTTAACTAATCCATAAAACTTAACTTTTTTAAAATTAATATTAAAATTATACTAATTTTAAACTAAAATTTTAAAATTAAGTTTCGAAATAAAAAAAATACAAAATTTATACTGACATTTCCTTCCTAGCAAAGGGAAAAATGGAAAAGTCTTCATAGTTATACTAATTTTATTTTGTCACAAAAATCCATTTTGAGTATATACTATATATATATATCACAGAAATTTTATATGAAAATCCTTACCTAGAAGAATTCCATGAGATACAACTTATACTCAATTTACACTGAATTTCTTGTTGCAAAGACCACTGACTTAAGTTCATAATATCAGGGGCTTCATAAATCCTTACTACTCCATCAGCTGAGCAAGTGGCTAAAACAAGACCCAAATGCTTGGGAGCAAATTTAACATCAGTCACAGAAGTCCTACTATCCACTAAACTAGTTCTCTTTACCCAGTGGGATTGGCTGCGCTCTCCACTATTTCCATCTGGAACTAAGTAGAAAAATAATATTTTCTATAACACATTTATTTATAAGTTATTAAAATTTTATTATTTTGCACTGAAAACAAAAATAAATCGGGAAAGATCATGCATAACAGATACTGATCTCTACTAATGGAACCATTAAACATGTACTTCTACTCCAAGTTAGAAATTTGGGTATTGTATATATAAACAAAATAAAGGAAATCATGAGAAAACAATGGAGACAGTGTGTGGACCAGTGGCAGCCCATACACAAGCACTGCGACACTGCAGCATCCCCAAGGAAAATATGAAAAAATTTAATTTTATTTGTGTTTATAAATAATAACAATGCTTACAACATTATATAAATGCAATACAACATGTTCAAGGTTACAGCTTATGCTTCGACACTGATTGAATAGTTAATAATTGGAATTGTTCGATTAACGCTTTAGATTACGAAACAAATACACTGTGATCTAACACAGTGTCCATATTATCACATTCAACCAATTGCAGCCAGACGCACCGATATTCGTTTGCACTTCTCATTGCACGTAACTAGTGAATCTGACACTGCTCTTTGGGCAGTGTACAGTAGTATGCTTGCGCGCATTATTTCTGTGAGATACAAAAGGGTGAACTATTTTTTGCAATCTTATTTTATTTTGTTAAAATAACATATAATTATTTATTTAATATAGATACAAGGCTGAATTATGATGAGTGTGAATGTTGAAAATATGAAAAGAATTATATTTTTTCATAGCCTGTGTAGCTCAGTGGATGTGGCGTTTACATACCACCGCGCTTGGCCGCACGAAGGAAGGGTTGGTTTCGAGTCTAGTCGGCGACTAGAGGAAATTTTTCTAAGCCTTTTTTTGACCGGTTCTCGAGTTAGTCGATCTCTGGCACGGGCAAGCAGGTTTTTCCTCCCGGAAACTCGGGTTTTTCGTCCTGTAAACTCAAGAAAATCGACCGTAGAACCCACATTATTTCAGACATTAAATATATTGTGTTAGGGTCAGGGACCACGAGATGGCGGCACATTTGAGCCGTCTCTCTTCACTGTGTACCGCTTAATTAGTGATAGCCTTGGGCCATCTGTCTCTGATTGGGTACCAGTGGAGATTGAACTGCCCACTCAGTCTCCAAAAGTTAGATAGGGCTAAATGGCCCCGCCTACTCCCGTTTACGGGAATAAAAAGGCGTTAGCTGATGATTTTTTTTTTATTTTTTATATTTTTTCAATTATGGTTATACCAAACAAATACACTGCGATCTAACGCAGTGTGAGAATGATCGTGCCAATTGCAGGTAGACTCACCGATATTCGTCTACGCTTGACACTGCTCTTTGGACAGTGTATCATATGCTTGCGCACGTTATATCTGTGAGATATGAAAATTTTATAATTGGTGTTTGTTTGTGGTGAGGGTGAAATATTTTTAATAAAGCAATTTTTTAACATGTAAATTTATTTATTAATAAATTGGTTACTGATTAGGAAAAAAAGAATTTTTTTTATATAATTATTTTGTATATGCAGCACCCCCCACTTAAAATTTCACCGGCCGCCACTGGTGTGGACTTTAGCAGATTTATATTTATCAGATTGTGTATGCATTTTTAAAAGACCAGTCAAGTAACTAAAGCTAGCTAGTTAGATGACTGCTAGTTCTCATTTAATATTTAAATGATGTATGCAAAAAAACATTGAGTATCTGGAAAATCCACTTATTGAAATCCACAAAGAGATGTTAATCTTGCAGAAGGGTAGAGTACTTTGTTGATATTATTGGTTATATAGATAGTTTCCCATTTGTTAGGTACTTCTTAATTACAAAAATGGTGGCACAAGCAAATAAAATAGGAAATAGGAGAAGAAATAGATAAAACAATGTACAGCTCAAATGCTGCTTCTGTTATCTGGAAAAGATATGTTCCAAGACCATCCTCAGATATGATTATATGTATGCACAACAGTGCTTAATAGTATAAACAACACCAGATGAAAAAAAAATTAATCGAACTTACTAATATGATAAAAACATGACTTCTCTATAAATGGAAGCAGCTTTTTTAAGCTGCATAGTGTTTGTGATGCAGTTTCTTTTCTTTACTGATAAATCTGGAGTTCCAGTTTCATTTAATAAAGTCATTCCTTCAATTCTCCACTTTTCTCTCACTAACTCTTACTGTATTTTAGCTCCAGTGCTATAAATAACTTCTTTATTACAGGCTTTTATTTCTACTTCCTTTTAATTCTTACATAATTTATATTATACAAAGTTAGTTACTCGAAATAGGAGAAATTATAAATCCATCCTAATTTCATAGCAAAATATAAAGAAATTTAGTTTCAAAAACACACCAGACAGGTTATGAGAATAAAATCCTCAGCATCAGAGTTGCATTGGCTTGCACAACTTAAAGACATGGGCTCTGCAAGGAACCTGTATGTTCACCTTTCATTAGTGTACTGATTAGGTTTCACTAGTCTGACAACTGTTTTAACTGGTTCTCAATGAAGACTAAGCAGAAACCATAGGAGAGCAAAAATCCTGTGTTCGATATCATAGCAATCTGATGTCAGAGAGAGAGAGAGCTACATTTTTAATAAGTGAACTCTCAGTCACTAATGAAAAATACAGTTATGAAAAAATACAGCAGAGCTTGTGTCTTTTAAGAAACAAGCCAAGGTAACTCCTGATTTCTGACTGCATTCTCATAATTCTGGTCTATTTTCAAAACTAATCTTCTTCTTCTTCTGCAGCTTCTCCCACTTAAGTGGGGTCACTGTTGATGATGAGTCTCCTCAACATCATCCTGTCTTGGGCTGTCACCACATACAAGTTCTTCATCCTCAAGTCTTCTTCTACCAGCTCCCTCCTCTCTTCTTTGGCCGCCCAGGCTTCCTCCTTCCTTGTACATCCATCTGCATGACCCTTCTTCGCACATATTCGTCCTCCCTCCTCATCACATGACCAAACCATCTCAACCTTGCCTCCTGTATCTTCACTTCTAAGTTTGTAACCTTCACTGTTCCCCTCACATAGTCATTTCTCAGACGATCCTTTCTGGTCACACCGCACATCCACCTAAGCATTCTCATCTCAGCTACTTCCATCCTGCTGATGTTATTTTTCCTCAGGGCCACAGTTTCTATAGCATACGTCATAGCTGGCCTCACTACTGTCCTATAGATTTGGTTTTTCAGATTGATTGGCACCCTCTTATCGCATAACACTCCAGCCATCTCCCTCTAGTTCCTCTAACCCGCTTGTATCATGCATCCCACTTCCTTCTCAGCTGCTCCATCTTCTTCCACTGTTGAACCTAAGTATCTAAAGTCCCTCACCTTCCTGATGACATTTCCTTTCAGCTCCAGGTCTGTCTCCTGGCCGTCACCCACTGTGCAACACATATATTCTGTCTTACTTCTGCTCAGTCTCATACCTCTCTCTTCCAGTACTTTTCTCCATCTTTCCAGTTTAGTTCCTGCTTCTTCTCTTGAATCTGCACACAGCAAGATGTCATCTGCATACAACATTGTCCAAGGCGCATCTTCTCTCACCTCCTCCGTCACCACCTCCATCACAATGTTAAACAGAAATGGACTTAATGCTGACCCTTGATGCAAGCCAATTGTTACTTGAAAACTTTCTGTCTGTCCCAGACAGGTCCAAATACTTGTCTTCACATTTCTGTACATCTCCTGCACCAACCTGACATATTTCTCCGGAACTTTCTTCTCCCTCAGACACCTCCAGACTTCTTGCCTTGGCACTCTATTGTATGTTTCCTCCAGATCAATAAATGCCAGATGTAGTTTCCGTTGTTTCTCTCGAAACTTTTCCATCATCTGCCATAACCCAAAGATAGCATCTGTTGTTGATCTACCAGGCATGAAGCCAAATTGTTCCTTTGCAATCTCCACCTCTTTCCTCAGTCTTCCATCAAGAACCCTTTCTAGGATTTTCATTGTGTGGGACATCAACTTTATTCCTCTGTAATTTTTACAGTCTTGTGCATCTCCTTTACCCTTGTAGATGGGAACAAGAGTACTCTCCCTCCATTCCTCAGGTATATTTTCCTGTTGGCAAACTTTCATGAACAGGTCCCACAGCAGAGTCAATTCCCTCTTTCCCCCAGTGCTTTCCATGCCTCCACTGGAATCCTGTCAGGGCCCACTGATTTTTATTCCTCATCCTCTTCATGGCCTCCGTAACTTCCACTCTACTGATGTTCTGCACCATCCCCTCAGAAGGCTGCCCATCTTCTCTGTGAGTATTTTGAAAACTAATAAAGCTATGAAATTAGGATGGATTTGTAATATTCTCTATTTCTGTTAATTTATAATCATCAAAATAAAGCTTTTTAGGCTTTTCTTCAGTAATAACAATTACAAACTGACCAAAATTCACTTATGAAAACTACATTTTTCTGACATAGGATTGCCATGGCATTATTGAAAAGAAGTTTTTTATGCTCTCTTAAGCTATGAAATTAGGATGGATTTATAATATTCTCTATTTCTGTTAATTTATAATCATCAAAATCATAGGTTCCCAAAGTGGGTGCTACCACCCCCCCAGTGGGTGCTGAAGTCTTCTAGGGGGGGGGGGGGCTATAGTGGGATCAGAAGCATTTGGGGGCGTTCAGGCGGTCTAGGGGTTGGTCATTCTTTATAGAAGAAATTAATAATATATATTTAAAAATTAATTATTTTCGTGATTTTGCGATTAGATAATCATTTAAAATTTAAATATTGCATTTTAATTCATCTTATGCCCATCTTACACGATCAATTTTTTTTATCAATTTTCTATTTCAATTATTTAATCATTTGAAAATTTACCATGTCATATAGAAATAGATGTCAATTTTCTATATCAATGAGAAAACAGAGCATGTATATATGTGTATATAATAGGTTATGTTTACAGTAGCAAATATATTCATTATATTTCATTTCAAAATATATATAAAATATATAAAACCACTTTTCTAATTGATTTGTACAAAAATAAACCCAATTTTATATAATTTAATATTATGAGTAAAAATAATAATGGCAAGAAAGAAATAAAATCGTAAATTTCAGTTAGCACTAACTTATATTGCTAACTAGAGGGAAAAAAACAAAGCAAATATTATTTGAAACTTATTATACTGTTTTCTGTGGTAATGTTTTGTAGGTTTGTTGTTTATATCTTGTGTAATTATTTTATTTATTAATTATCATTTATAATTATTCGGACAATGTCGTGGTCGGACGAACAAATTGTGCTTGCGTGCAAAATAAAAAATTGAACATGTCGTACAGGATATTTTAACTTCTATTTTTTATATACTTAAAAAATTTATTCATTTTTTGCTATTGTAAAATTGATCGTGCCATACAGGCTTTAGTCTATCCACGCAGCAAACGAGTCTTAACTAGTAGTATGTCGGTCAACTATTACATAGGTAATTCACTCAATTCAGCATGTTTTGACAGGAACATGGGTGCTTGCAGTGATTTGTTCAAAGCACGAGTACGATGGCATCACAAACAAGTCAATGCATGCAAGTCGATTCGGGATAGATTTCAAATCTATAAATACCAGTGGTTTAGGAATAAGTTTCATTATTTTTTGTGTGCTTTGCCAACAATCATCAGTTGAAAGTGTGATAGATAAGTGGAGTCATACAAAGTGTAAATTAAATCTTTCATTTTGTGAATATTTTTGCAAATTTTATTACTTCATTATGTCTTAATATAAGAAGAAATGTCGACAGTACAGTATTGAGTATTTGAAATATGGTTTTATTCAGTCTCCTACGAACCAATTATTACCCATGTGATTTGCCAAAAAGTGCTTTCAAATGAAGCAATGAAGCCTTCTAGGCTACAAGAGCATTTGACTAAAATGCATGCTGACAAAAAGGATAAAGATTTGTCCTATTTTCAAGTACTAGAACACAAATATTTTAAACGTCTAACTATATCAAAACTTTTTATGTTGTCCACTAAACAAGATAATGACAGATTACAAGCATCTTATAATATTTCATTATTAATTGCAAAAGCGGGAAAACCACACACAATTGGTGAGGAATTAATCTTGCCGGCAGTAAAAGAAGTAATAAACAATGTGCTTCATAAGCCAGATATCATCAGCAAAATTCCTTTGAGTAATAATTCAGTGCAAAGAATCAATGAAATGGCTGAAGACGTTGAAAAATCGTTGTGGGATTATTTGAAGACATGCCAATTTTCCATTCAACTCGATGAATTAACTCTCCCAAATAACGAACCACTACTCTTACGTATGATTCATAAAAGAAGAAAAAGTATGTCAAGAATTATTATTTGCTAAAAACTTGGAAGCGGATATACAAAGGGAGAATCTATGTTTAATATCATGAATAAGTTTTTTCAAGAGAAAGACATTCCTATTAGTAATATTTTGTCTGCTGCTACTGATGGTGCTCCAGCAATGACAGGATGCCACAAGGGTTTCATAGCGCATTTGAAACGAGCAGTACCAAATGTACTTGCTATACATTGTGTTCTTCATTGTCAACATTTGGTTGCGAAAAATTTAAGTGAATGCCTGCACACGTCGCTCCATTACGTTATTAGAGTAGTCAACAAGATTAGAAGCAATTCACTGAGTGACAGATTGTTTAGCCAACTTTGTAGTGAAAACGATGAATATTTCAATTGTTTGCTGCTTCACACAGAAGTTAGCTGGCTTTCAAAAGGTATTTGTCTGAATTGATTTTACAATTTGTTTGATTCAGTACTAGAGTTCCTAGAAAACAGACAACAACGGATTGTGGGCCAACCTGATTACATCCAAAAATGACATCGCTTATTTGACAGACCTCTATAAAATATTTAATGAAGTCAATCTACAACTACAAGGTGATGAATTGAATTTAATTAAAACAAAAAACGTTATTGCCGCTTATGTAGGGAAACTTCTATTCAAGTGGAATATGGACCGAGGAATATAGCCACTTTTCAAATTTTTCAGCAGTGTCTCTTAAAAAGGAAGATTTACTTACATACTGCCAACACTTGGAGGTTTTCCATGCTGATTTCAATGAGCAATTCAAGGATATTCTAAACATGAATATACCAAATTGGGTTCTAGATCCTTTCTCACATGTAAGCACAGCAGGATCATCAAATTTAGAAGTGGAACTCATAGAACTCACAACAAATGAAGAACTAAAAATAAAATTCAAAACTGGATACCAAGAGTTCTGGCTTCAAAAATCAATACCAACACTGTACCCTGGATTATGGGAAATAGTGCAGAAATTTTTAATTGAATTTCCATCTTCTTATTTGGCTGAGCGTGGGTTTAGTGCTGTAGTGAATTTACTATCTAAGAAAAGGAACTGATTGAATATAACTGAGCGTGGTGATTTACGACTGTTTTTAACGAAAGTTGAACCCAATATTAACAAACTTTTAAAAATGCACCAGGCTCATCCTTCACATTCATTTGTTATTTTTTCTTTGTATTTTTACTTTGTAAGTTCGAAATAAACCATCTAATATGTTTGATGGTGTTTTAATTATTACAATAAGATTCTTACTAATGCAATGCAATCTCTTAATTGTATTATTCCACATTTTCATATTTAAACCATTGTATGAAACTGTGTATATGCATAATGTTATTCGAGCATACATTTTACAATCTTTACATATGGGCTATGTTTCACCAAAATCGGTATAGCAATAACTGTGTTCAAGATGAAGCACATATTGGCCACTTCTTTTTAAAAATTTAACGGCATAAGCAGTAATGTATCATTAGTTGCTATTTACATCAAAAATATCAAATGGCTTGAACGCGGAAAACTGTTATAATGGGGGAGCGTTACAAAATTTATGTCTTGCAAAGTGGGCGATGGCCCAAAAAAGTTTGGGAACCTATGATCAAAATAAAGCTTTTTAGGCTTTTCTTCAGTAATAACAATTACAAATTGACAAAAATTCACTTATGAAAACTACATTTTTCTGACATAGGATTGCCATGGCATTATTGAAGATAGGTTTTTTATGCTCTCTTAAGGTTTCGGCCCAGTCTCTGATAAGAACAACAATTCAAAACAGCTGTCAGGCCAGGGAAATCTAATCAATGCACTAATAAATGGCAAACATATGGGTTCTTGGGGTAGAGCTCATGTTGTAAGTAGTGCAAGTCAAGGAAACTCCAATGCTGAAAATTGTATTCTCATAAGCTCTCTAGTCTATTTTCAAAACTTTAAGTTTCTATACATTCAGCTATGAAATTAGGAAAGCTTAATAATATCCCATATTTCTGTTAATTTATAATTGTTGAAATGAAGCCTAACATGTCAATGTAGCATCATGTCTGCAATACCACACAATCACCATGATCATAGAATTATATATGTAACTCAATCGTCCCTTGGTTGCCACTTTGACATTTGAAACGGAGTGGACACTATGAGGTATCTGAAACATTGATTAGTAAACTTAGCAGTAAGAGGGCAAACATGCCTATGGTGGGCTTTACTGACAGTAAGTCAGCCAGTCTTGCAGAGAAGTGAATCGCCACTGGCAAACAGGCAGTCAGCATGCTGCCATGTCACTTCACCAAGATCAGTTCATATTACAACCACAGATACTAGAGCAGTATCTTGAGTTCATAACAAAAATTCTGCACTGGATTGATTAATATAAGTTGCTTTGAACTTTTCTTCTTATGTTATTATTACAGGAACAATTTTGAAAAGTAAGACTGCTAAGAATGCTCAGACCAAGATATAAAGTACTTGGGCATTTATGCCAAGCTCTTTTCTCCTCTGCTTATAGTGACTTTCAGCTCTTTCTTATGCTCATTTTTGCTTAGATTTTATAAGTGACATACTTGCCCATGTTAACTTTACTTGTTAGAGAATTTCATCATCATCATCAAATTCCTGACATGTACCTTCAAGGGGTGTACAGGATATGATAGTACTACATGAAAAATTTACATCATTACTAACTTCCTATCTACAATTTTCCTCCAAATCAGTCTATTACTTGTCAAGACTCCAATATTATCATTATCAGATCTTACATTTATATCGTCTAAGGCACATTGTACCGTATCAATCCACCTATATCTTGATCTTCCTCTGGGTCATTTTCCTGCCAACCTGGCAGAGAACACTTGTTTTGCTAATCTTTCCTTGCCCATTCTGTTTAAGTGACCATACCACCTGAGATTAGCTCTGCTAACGCATTCCTGGATGCCGACAATGTCAAGTTTTCCAAATATCCTCATTTTTAATATGATATTGCCATTGATGCCATCTGTTCACGCCTCTAATCTTTCTCAGGACTCTCATATCTGCGGTCTCTAGTCTTTGGTCAAGTGTTTTACTTCTGACCCAGCTCTCAGATCCATAAGTTAAAATTGGTTTGAACACAGTCTTGTATACAGCTAATTTAGTGTTCCGACTAATTTCTTTCTTATTCCATATGAATTTATTCAATTGACTTCCTACCATACCACCTTTGTTGATTCTGTTGTCTCTTTCGATATTTCATTTACTATCTTCACTAAAAATCATGTCTAAGTAGCTAAAATGTTTTACTTGTTCCACAGGTTCCCCGTTCACAACACAGTTGACATTTTCAATAATTCTACCTATTGTCTTTGTCTTTTTAATGATGACCTTCATACCATATATATTACAACAGTTATTCAATTTAGTCAGGGAATCTTGCAAACTTGTAGCAGATTTATTCAGAAGTATAACATCGTCCACATAAAGCAAAGAGCTGACATTAACATCTCCAATTCTGATATCATGTTTAATACCACTTTCCTTCATAATGTGATCCATATAGATAATGAATAACAGAGTG
Source organism: Typopeltis vanoorti (assembly GCF_054136105.1). Lineage (NCBI taxonomy): Eukaryota > Metazoa > Arthropoda > Arachnida > Uropygi > Thelyphonidae > Typopeltis > Typopeltis vanoorti. The sequence goes on from NC_143566.1 coordinate 108,500,308, forward strand.
GATAATGTACATCCTTGTCTAACACCAGATTTAACATTAAACCATCTTCCTGTACTTCCTTCAATTCTAACTGCCGACTTACAACTCAAATAAAGACTAAGTACTGCTTGATATAAAGCCCCATTGACACCATATAACTGTAGCGTATTGAATAGCTTCTCTCTTGGTACCTTGTCATATGACTTTTCCAGATCGACAAAACTTAAATACATGGGAATTTCAATAAGAAATTCCCATGCTTTCTCGACTATTTGTCATAAAGTGAAGATCTGATCCTGAAAGCCTCTATTTGGCCTGAATCCAGCTTGTTCTTCACCAAGCTTTTCTTCCACAATTCTTCTCAACCCGTTTCTCAAGCATACTTGCATAGATCTTGCCAGGAACACTCAGTAGGGAAATACCTCTGTAATTCTCACATTCAGTTTTATTTTCATTTTTATATATGGGTACTATGAGAGCTCTACTCCAATTATCGGGAATTCGTCCCTCTCTCCAGTCATTCTGAACTATGCAGTGCAGCCACTGTAAGACTTTTATACTACCATACTTCAGCATTTCTGGCCGAATATCATCTACTCCTGCTGCCTTTCCACATTTCAAGCCTTTGATGACTTTTTCTACTTCAAGTATGGATATGTATTCCTGACTGTATGCCTGTTGAGTGTTTTTTACCACTGTGCTATCATTACTTGTTTAATTTAGCAATTTTCCGAAGTAATTATCCATACTTCAAGGATATCTTTTTCTCCTGTTTTCGTGTCACCTTTATAATCTCTAACTCCTTTTACAGCACTCTTTCCTCCATTTCTGAGCTTCTTCAACAACCTCCAGAATATCTTACCACCCTCTTGATATTTATTTTCTATGTTCTTGTCAAAGTCCTCTCATGACTTTTGTTTAGCTAGTTTTACACAGTGTTTAGCTTTCTTACATTTGTCTCTGTATTCTCTAAGAGCAAAAGCTGACTTATTTGCCAGGAACTTTGATATGATTTCTTCTTTTTCTTCACTGCCTCTTTAACTTCCTGTGTCCACCATGGAGTTCTGATTTTTCTATCCTTGCAGACAACCTCACCACATGCTTCTCTGATTGAATCAATCAGGGTTTTCTTCAAGGGTTGCCAGTGAATCTCCAAGGTTTGGTTCCTGTTCTCAAACTCTTTCAATTTTTCTTCTATAATCTTTGTGTATGTTAGTCTACAGTTCACATCTGAGAGCTGCTCAACTTTTATTCGCTTTAAAACTTTCTTACATGTTATTCTTTTCAATATGAAATTCAATTTTATCCTGCTCAAGACTAAATAGTGATCACTTCCAATATCAAATCCTCTGTAGACTCTGGTGTCCTGCACCAGGGAGAAAACATCACTATCAACAATAATAACAGTCAATGAGACTTTTCTTATTCCTAGCCTCTTCTCTCCATGTGAATTTGTGCACATTTTTATGTTGGAACATGGTGTTAGTAATAATCAGTCCATGTCCTGAGCAGAAATCCAACAGGTATTTGCCATTATTATTAGTTTTACTCTTTTCTCCAAATTTTCCCAAAATATTTTTGTATGTCTGACAATCATTTCCTACTCTGCTATTCAGATTCCCAACAAAGACCAACTTTTCGTTTTTTCATTGTGTCAGTTGCTTTTTCTAAAGCCTCAAAAAATTCCTCCACTTCTACCTTAGTAGAATGTTCTGTGGGACCATAGGCACAAATAAGTCTCATTGTCCAGTTCCCCATTCTCATATTTGCCCACAACACTCTACTTGAGACTGCCTGCCATTCAAGAAGATTAGCCTCATATTTTATGTTGAATACCATAGCTACTCCTTCTTTTCCTTGATTGTCATTGCCTGAATATAACATTTTGTATTTATTGCTCAGAAAGATTTCACCAGTTTTTGTCTTTTTTGTTTCAGTCACCCCTATTATGTTGATCTGGTCCTTATCTAATTCCTCAGCTAGCTCCATTACTTTGCCATTTAGGCTTCTTATGTTGATAGTATCACTCTTTAACTCTAGTGATGTTGAGTTGGGGTGTATTTTCAGATTTGTTCCAGTAACTGACTTTTCGCTGTTTGCCCTGGTTCCCTGGCGAAAACAACGGGGGGGGTCCTTGTTTAACCAGGCGACGCCCCAGCAGGCATGAAATTTTGTCATGTTGTACCATCATTTTTTTATTTTGGTTTAATCAATAAGAATGCAATTTGGTCGGCTAAATCCCAAATTGCCAGCCAATCCTCGTTCGTTCAGTATCCAGGTAGATACCCAACAGGGTGCACCATGAGAAGGTGAGGATTGGACATTAGGTCAGAAGCCCTGATCGGTTCTCCACATTCCTTTAAAGGCTATGTGGAGGTCTCCTCTCAGTTATACAGCTTTGACCCATTTGGCAAATCTAAGTAAGCTCAATATGCAAACTTAAAATTAGTGTTGTTGAAAGACGTCAACAATACCAATATTTATAAAATAATTACAAAGACCCTACTCAAATATCATAACATAAATCAAAAAACATTTACATCAACTTAAAGAAGTTGATGTAGCAGTGTATTTTATCTAATTTTTCTTCTTAAAGAAAAAGAAAAATTAGATATATACATTGTTAAAAATCACTCTACATACAAGCCATCTTTCTGCTATTTTTGGATAAGTAAAGATTATGTATCTTTACTTATCCAAAAATTTATTTCCCTTATCCAAATTTATTTCTAACTAATTAAACCATTGCAAAAAAAAAAAAAATAAAAATTTATTACTAAAAATACTGATGAACTCTTCAAGTATATAAAACAAACTATTATATCACACAATATTTACTCTTCTTTTGATGTCTTCCTTATATACCAATGTCAGCATGTCCAAAACATATACATGACTACAACTTATCAGAACATACAAAACTATCTCCTTCTTATATTCTTTCACTGATTAAGGTTATAATCTCAGCAAATTTCTTTAAATATAATGACAACATTTAAGAACAGATATTTGGTCTTCCCATGGGCAATAACATTAGCAGTCAACTTGCTGAGAGCACTACAGTAGATATGTCAATGATGTACTATATACAAGTAACAAGAATGCTATACAAAAACTAATTATTTCTTTAAACACCTTTGGCCAAAGACTAAAATTTGGCTTAAAATTAAATGAAGAAGATAAATCTATAAACTTCTTAAATTTGACTACTCTCACCATATCTGACCATTATATTAGTACTACAGTATACCACCATAAACCTACCAACATTGGAAACTATTTATATTTCTTCTCCTACCACTAGTAACATACTGCAACAAAAGATCGGTTCTTTTAACACAGTTCATTAACACTTACAAATACTCGTTTTCAACCACCTCTAAATCACACACCTAAAAGGCATTTTCTATTCTTGCCAATACCCTCGACAATTAATAGATTATGCTATTCATACAGCATGAAATCTCATACTTTTTCCAAAAGCAACTTATCCAAATCCTGCACTATTCTAAAATTCACAGCTATCAAATATATTTTCAATTTTTTTTTATTACAGAATTGTCTTTAATTCATCAACAGACTACAAAATTTACTAAAACATAAAACCACATATCTCAGTCTGATGTTTTACTATGACATAATTTTGTTTACAAGTTTAACTCTCAATCAGGATGCAACAATATCTGTTGCATTGGATCCACTATTTGTTCTTTAAAGTTTTCTTGTTTATTGGAACATTACTGAGAATACAATATTCCCATACCAGAATACTTACATTCTACTACTAAAAAGAAATGTATCAATAAATCTTGGTTCGAGGTTATATGTGAGTTGTTGTGTAATTTAGCACTTGTGTAAAATTAGTGATTTTTATCTGTTTTGTGTTTTTTCCTCAGAAAATTATTTTCCTCAGAGTATTATAATGTGTTAGTGTAGATTTCATATTTTTAGATCATTTAGTATCTTTATAATATTTTTACTGTGATATTGTCAGCATGGCACCAATGCAGCGAACAATGGCAGCAAAGACCATGTTGTCCGGCGATCTGAATTTGTGGGATATCATTCAGTGCAGTGTATGTAAAATGTATTCATCAAGAAAATTAAAGAGCATGTGAAAGGAAATTGAAACTGGAGAGAGAGAGAGAATATGTATTAAGTGTTTGAAAAGTGAGTGTCTGTTAGATGAGGATAATGCAACAAATGCTGACGATAAGATGGAAAATGATGTTACTAATATCGAACGTGCGGCGGTGGAAATAGAGGAGAATGAAATGGATATTAATAAAGAACAAGTGCTTAAATGTTATCCTTCATAGGATAAAGCATGAAATTGAAAAATTGCAGAAACTGCAAGAGTTAGCAAGGCTGAAAAAAGAAAGAAGCAGGTGATCTGAAGGAATAATAAAAACCAACTGAACAAACAAGAAAAACAAATTAAAGAGAAAAATATGTATGGAGACTCAATGATCACGGGAGTACTTAATGAAAGTATGACAAAATCATGTTACTTGGGTGTAAAAATTAACGATATTAACTACACCATCCAGATGCAAAAAAGGTAAGTAGAAGGAAATGATTGTCTTGGTTGGTATAAATGATTTGAGAGGCAAGAAGTATTCTATGAATTCTGCTTTATGTTAGAAGAGGCAAAACTGAAGAGTGAGAAGATAAAGATTATAAGTGTCCTACCACGTTATGATAGAAGCGAACTGAGGAGGTGGGCATTGACAGCCAATGAGTCTATACATAGATTGTGCAAAAGGAATGATGTAGAATTTGTGGATAGGTGGTCTCTGTTTGATGGAAAGAAGGATTTTTACAATGCTGATGGACTGCATCTGAATCATTTTGGTGTTGGGTGTCTGGAGAGAGCGTTGTTCACTAAGCATGCTGAAGTGCAAATTCAGGGAAATATAAGCAATTAAGGAGGAAGCGAGTTTGTGTGAAGGCACCCATGAAGCAAGTGAGTGTGAGAATAACCAAGTGAGGAATCTAGTTTCTCAAGAAAAAATATTGAATAGGGTAGTCAATTCAGAAAGTAAAGCTGAGTGGGGAGGGACTAAAGGGATGGTGCAGTTTCTATATACTAATAAAGTTTCAAGAACAAGAGTTTTGGTCATTGGTTAGCGCAACCTCGCCAAACGTTATAGGCATTAGTGAGACTTGGCTGACAGCAGATGTAGTTACAGGGATTGAATGTGAAGGGTTTAGTAATTTCAGGGAAGATAGAGAAGACAGGATGGGGAGAGGAGTACTGATGATAGCAGATGAATTGCAACCAAAAAGAATAGGAGACAGGTAGGAGGGTGTACTTGAAGCAATCTGGTGTGAAATTAAGGCCAGTAAGACAAAATATACAGTTGGTTATTGCTATAGGCCAGGGAGGAGTTCCACAGATGATCTGGAAGACATTCATTGCCAAATTAGTAATGAGTACAGGTCGAGTGATTATTATGGGGGCCTTTCACTATGGAGATATAGACTGGAAGGAAGAAAGATCATATAGCAGGAATGAAATAGAATTTATACACCTGCTGAGAGATAATTACTTAAGGCATGTGATCGAGGGGACTAGGAGTGGTATTGGACCTGGTCATAGGATCAGAAGTGCTATCAATGACCAAGGTGATAACATGGCCTCCAATTGGTGAAAGTGACCATGCAAGTTTTGACTTGGGAGATAGTAAAACATGAGGAATATTCTATCAAGAAGGGGTATTTGTGGAACTACAAGGCAGGTGATTATGACATGCTTAGGAAGAAGCTTAAATCTGTACCATGGCATAAAACATTGTAAGGTAAGGATGTTAGTAGAGCATGGGATATAGTTAAGGGCCATCTAGAGGAAGCAGTATTAAATTGTATACCTAGGGTTAGGAGGGTTAATCAGGTAGGAGTTAGATGGATGAGTAATATCATCAAGCACCAGCTGTAGAAGAAGAAAATGCCATGGAGGGTACATAAACAGAAAGGTGACCAACAAACTCATGACAGTAGAAGGCTCAGGCAAGAAAGGCAAAATCAGATTATGCTGAGCAAGCCAAAGGAAATCCCAAAGAGGAAGCGTGGCTATGGAAGATTAATCTTAATGAGCGATGATGATGGTCACGAGGACAGAGAAGTATATAAAATAGTTAAGTTACTGAGTGACCACTTTGCAAGGATATATCATCCTAGTGCCTTACTGCCTTAACCTATGTGACAAACACTAATGTGGGAACAGAGGTGGATAAATTGGAGGTTCTTAGAATATTGTAGAATCTCAATGTAAATACAGCTGTGGGATTAGATGCGATATCAGCTAGGGTTTTGCGAGAATGTGCAAGGGAACTGGCAATGCTGTTTAATTTAATTGACATTTAATGTTTAATTGACTAAGCTTTTTAATTTAAGTCTAGGGTCTGGTAAAGTTCCAAGGGAGCGGAAAGAGGACAAAATTACTCCTTTGCATAAGGGAAGGTTCTAAGACTACAGTAGTAAATTATAGACCAATCAGTATCTCAGGCATGGTGGCAAAAGTACTACAAAAATTGGTAAAAAAAAGATAATTCAAGAATGGGTAGATAAATGATACTATATGAGGGTCAACATGGCTTTGTGAAGGGTCAGTCAGGCTTTAATAATTTACTAACTTTTTATAATAGAGTAACAGGTGAGTCGGATAAAGGAAATGGCTACGCGATGGTTTTGCTGGATTTTGCAAGGCAACTGACATAATACCACATAGAACTCTGTTACCCAAATTAGAACAAATGGGGATGGATATGACACTTGTTAAGTGGATAAGAAGGTGGCTGCTGAACAGATATCAAAAAGTGATATGTAGAGGAGCAGAATCAAGGTGAAAACAGATGGCTAGTGGTGTGCTGCAAAGTTCAGTGCTGGGATCATTGCTGTTTAATTTGTACATAAATGATATAGGAAATAACCTGAAAGGAAATACAGGCAGCCCTCGATTTACACCTCACTTCTGTTCCTAAAAAAATGGGTGTAAACCAAATCGGCATAAAACGAACCCAATTTTAATGGGAGGTACAAAGTTATGTTCTGCGCAGTCAAAAAAATATGCACATGAAGTATGTGTAACATTATTATATTTAAAGCTTTGATGATACATACATATATATTTGTTAAAATAAAATTATTAATAATGGAAACAAAACAAAATATTACATATTTCTATGTTGAAGTTCCTGGTTTTGGATCACCTGCATTTTTTTTGGGGAAAAAGTATCCAGTATTAACTGCGTAGATTTTCTTTTTCTTTCTTTAAGGAGTTCAGTGTAAGGTGCGATTACACTCCTTTTTCCGTTTGCACTCTGTTCCCAATCGTGGTCCACTTCGCAGAGTTCATCAGTCAATGTCTCTATGCTTGCAAGGATAAGCTGTAAACCAGCCGTTTTTATCTCTCTCAGAGGACGTTCTTTGTTTTCTTTCTCCTCCTTTGGATGTTGACTTAATTGTTCAGCTAATTCTTTTAAGTCTTCATTGGAAAGCGGTTTATCATGGCTCTAAGACTTCTGTCACATCTTCAGCTGTAATATCATCCAATCCCACCTCTTGCGAAAGCTTGGTAACATCTTCAATAAAATTCTCCTCTTGCTCTAATTCCTCGAAGTCATGCATAAATGCTGGAAGACGTTTTCGCCATTCTCCTTTTAAACACTTTGTTCCAAGCTGCCTTGATATTGTTAAAGCCCTTCAAAATATCGAATGACAGCCAATAGTCTTTAATAGTTTTTCCTGATGTGTCCAAGACTCTTACTATTTCCATAAATGTTATACGGAGGTAATAGGCTTTGAATATTGATATAATCCCCTGATCCATCGGTTGCAAAAGCAATGTTATGTTTGGGGACATGTAAACAACCTTGACATCCAATGGTGTTCTTACTTCAGCAAGGTTTTGAGGATGTCCCAGGGCATTATCCAAGATAAGCAATTGCCTTGGCTGGCAAATCATTTTCTTTACAGAAGTAAAGCAAGGTAGGACAAAAATAATTTGTTTACCAATCTATAAAAACGTCTTGTGCAACCCAAGCTTTCTTGTTCCATTTCCAATAGACTGGCAGTATGGCTTTTAGACCCTTGAAGGTGTGTGGCTTCTGTGAATAGTACACTAACATTGGTTTAAGCTTCAAAGTTCTGGAGACATTTGCACCCAACAAAAGCGTAAGTCTATCTTTTGCAGCTTTAAAACCTGGAGCAGAACGTTCTTCACAGGAAATGAAGGTGCGTGATGGCAATTTTTTCCAGTAGAGTCCGGTCTCATCAACATTAAAAATGAGATTAGGAGGATAACTTCCTTGTTCTACACAGTCTTGAAATTCTTTAGGAAAAGCAGCCGCTGCTGCAACATCTGCACTTGCTGCCTCACCACATAATTTGACACTACAGCACTTACTTTGAGACTTAAATCTCACGAACCAACCTTTGCTTCCTAAAAATGTTTCTTCACCTCCATCTGTCTTTTTAAGATCCTCAAAAATTGTTTTTGCTTTCTCGGTTATAACAGCCTGCGTCAGAGGAACGTTTTTCTGATTCAAGTCATCCACCCATAATGATAATAATTTTTCCATTTTTTCATGAAGTTTACCCCTGCTATAACTTACATGTTTTGCATTTAGTACTGCCACAGATTGTTGAGCAGACTGTTTTATTCTATCTGCATTTTTCATAATTGTAGTTACAGTTGATGGAGGCAAGTTCATACTTCTACAGACATTAGCACGTGTCTGCCCATCCTCTCCTCCTTAACACCAAGTTCTGCTAACTTTTCTGCACTTCTTTTATCAGACATGGTATGTAATATGTATTTTATCAATTTAAATAGTATGTACGTAAAAAAAAAATTAAATAGAACAATTAGGTAGATTCAACAGTAAAACTAGGTTTGATACATATACGTCGCAGTAGCTCGGTAAACAGTAAAAAGTAAAAAAAGCACTCCACTCAAACAGTAAAAAAACAGTAAACTGCTAGCGTCGTTTCTCAGTCAGACCAAACTACAGAAAAAAAATCATGTGCAGGCATCCCGCGTTATTGTGAATCGGCGTAAACCCAGGGCTGCCTGTATTCAGTTGTTTGCTGATGATGCAAAATTAGGTAGAGTAATAGTTAATCAAGGCAATGTGGAGAGCTTGCAAATAGGCTATCAGCATGAGCAAAAGTTAATAGGTGTCAGTTTAATATCGAGAAATGTAAAGTTATGCATTTTGGGATAAATAAATTACAAGCCATGTATCACATTGATGGCATTGTACTCCAGGAAACAGATGAAGCTAAGACTTAGGGGTGGTGGTAGACAGAGAGTTCACAAGTTTAGAGGACATATTGCTAAAGTAGCCCATAAGATTACTTGGCTATTGAAGAACAAATCAACAAGTAGAGAAAAGAAAGTTGTCATTCCGCTTCATAAGGCCTTGATATCCACATCTGGATTAATTACTGTTGCTTAAGTCTGGTCCCCTGGGTTTCTTGGGGATGAGGAAGCCGTGGTGTTAGATCCTGAATGGAGAGCTTTACAAGTAAATTTTTTATTCAGGATTTAACATGATAAATACTACTAATTAAGGAGATATCTGCACATCAGCTAATAATTATGAATATTATTTTATGTTATGTAATAATGTGTGGTCCATGTGTGTCATATAGTGAGAGTTATTCCTGCATAACTGAAATGAGAAGCAGAGAATTTTGTGTCAAAATAGTAAGAATTGTGTAAGGGAATTGTTAAGTTATTTGTAATTCCCATTAAGCTATCTAGTACATTACAAAATTCTGAGAAAAATGATAAGCAGTAATCCGGAATAATCGCGTATAATCTATACAAGTCGAGCGTAGCGATGGAGGCTATACCTAGGTGGAAAATGATGTCAGAACGGCTACCTGGAATAATGTAACCTAACAGATTAGGGAGAGTGTAGGATCACCCAAGGGGCATGAACGATGGGGTTCATGGGTGAAAACCACATCGAATAGAGGGCGCCCGAAGAGGGTGAATAAAAGACGAAGCGCGCCATCTTACAGGGCTTTTTCTTAAGACTCCATGAAGGCGTCCATATAATAATAATATCAACAAAAATCCCACTACTGAAATATCATCACATGTGATGCAATCTAAACATGCCCTGAAATTGAAAAAGTTGGCATCAGTGATTTCCAAGAAAACAAAACCAAATGACAATACTCCGAATCTAGTGCTAAGGCCCAATTAGGGTGCTATAAACACAAAAAGACTATCTAATCTCATCCCCTGTAGCCAATTAAATAAAATAAATTACTCCCCATTAAACTTCATCATCCCAAACTCCACGTTTAAACTCTCGAACCAACCACTCTCATGGTAATATATCATCTTAAATCACATGGTATGCTCATAATTCAGTAATTTGCTGTTTATCATCTAATGTCGATTCCTATAAACCCAACACACCATCATGTTGCTGGTTCTGTATGCACTTGACTAACTTTTTGTTCCTTTCTGGTTTTTAATTTTTAGTTTTCAAAATTTTAGTTCTTATATTTTTGATTCTTAATCTTTCAAAATCTATAGCCCATCTGATTATGAATGTTCTTGTTTACTGATTATACACCCTCTGTCCAAAAAGAAACTGAACTTTTGATACAAAATAAAACACAGGCCAATTATAATTATTCAAATAATTTATTTCAATCAATATACTCTCCCTCAGCTTCAATAAAGCGTTTGACATGGTCAATTAATTCGTTAAATGAGTTTTTTATATTGGTTTTTGGGATACTGTTGAGGGTCATGGTTACTGCAGCTATGTTTTCAATGACGTCGTATCACTTTCCTTTCATCGGCAAATGAAGTTGGGGGAAGAAAAAGAAATCACAGGGTGCTAAATCAGGTGAATACGGCGAGTGATCCAACACACAAATGTGGTTTTTGCTCAAAAACTGTCTCACAATGTTCGAACGATGAGATGGTGCATTATATCATGCAAAATTGACCAGCTGCCTGCATCACGATATTCATGCCGTATGTGACGAATTCTCGCTACCAATCGCTTCAAAACTTTGAGATAAAACTCACCATTGACTGTTTGGCCAGGCGGAATGAATTCTTTGTGGATGCTCTTGGAATCGTAGAAAAACAAATCCACATTGTCTTTACTTTTGACTTCTGCGTGACTTTTTTTCGGATGCCCCTCTTTTGGTGGTCTCCACTCAGCACTCTGGTGCTTTGTTTCACGCTCATACTCAAAACACCATGTTTTGTCACCAGTAACGATCGTTTTTAAGGGAGTTTGAGTCCTTACAAGCGATTTTAATGAGGTCCTTGCAGTGTTCAATTTGATACATTTTTTGGTCGTCGGTCAACTTGTGGGGAACAAATCGCGAATTCAATTTACGAAGGCCCAAACTCTTGGTCAAAATGTTGTGCACAGTTGATTTTTGAATCCCCAATTCATTTTCAATCAATCTCACGGACAATTGCGGGTTTTCTTTGATGAAATCATGCACTTTTTGGATGTTAACTTTGCTCAGTCCAATTTTTGGACAGCCTGGCTTTTCGTCATCCTTAAGCGTCTTAATACCACTTTGAAATCGCTTAAATCACTTGTAAACTTGAGTACAGGATAAGGATTCATCACCATATGCTTTTTGAAGCATTTGATGTGTTTCGGTAAAACGTTTACCAAGTTTAACGCAAAAGTCAATCGCAGCTCTCTGTTTGAAACTCATTTTCTGACCGTTCGTCAAAACAAGCTGTCACTCTTGGCATATAACTCAGCTTCTAATGAAACAAATGTCATAAACAGTTGACACAACATTAAAGAAGGTTGCTGCTTTCGACAACAACAACAAAAAAAATACAACAGGTGGTGCCACTAGTTTCTTCTATTTTACACGTTCAGTTTCTTTATGGATAGAGGGTATATTTATGTTTCATATCTCCGACTAATGAATGACTAAGTTCACACGGTCAGCTTTATCTTCAACATCTTTCTCTTACTGTATGTTTCAGCTTAATCAAGTTTGGCTCTGAATATTGTCATCCCTACCATCTACAAATATACAACCAGGTATGCCTTTTTAATTACTCTTTTAACATAAATTAAAAAGTTTATATTAGTAATTTAACCTAGCCTATGGTTTGAGAAGCAGGATGGCTCCATCCCTCACCCACTAGTAATTTTACTTTTATTAATCATGTGCATTCAGGCATAGCTATATTCTATGTCTTGTATTTGTAATGAATAATTCTGAATTACATTTTTTATATGCAATTTAGATTTTGTTGGTGAGTGTAAACAATAACTCTTTATCCAAGGAATATCTCTATCATTTAGCTACTAACATTTAAATGAAATTTTTCAAGAAATACTATGCTGCTTGTTATTAATTTTATATTAATTCTATTTTGGGAAAACCAAACTAAGCAGTCATTAATGAACTGCTCTCTCTAATTAAATGTAATTGAGAGAGCATCAATAACCCTGATATCTGTCAGTGCACAAACATCAGCGAGATGACTTTGTGGGTATACTTGATTCAACATTATCCTCATTAGTATTGTGATACATTTTAACATGTGCCCATAATATAATTTGACTAGCCTTCAATGCTTTAATCACTTACATGAAACAAACCCCAGAGATGAAAGCTATGCAATAATATTTACATATTACGCAAGTAAATTGCAATGAGTTGGGCTGCAATACTGCAGTGTGTCACACTTAGAGAAAAAGTATAAGCTATAAAAATAGTAACTAGACAGCAGTCGAGTTAACATCTATCTGAGACTGATATTTATACAAGAGAATGGCTCTCAGCAAATCAATCAAGTAATTTCAAAAAAAAAAAAAAAAAAAAAAAAAAAAAAAAAAAAAAAAAAGGTCATTTCTCATTCCTGGAAGATTAAAAATAGATGCACTGATGTAGTAAAAACATAAGTGCCAAAAATTTGTGAAAGAAAAAAGTCAAGTCATTGCTATGTTTTTTATGCTTAAGGGTCAAAGCACATAACTGAGAGGAGAAGACCTGATATCAAAATTGGAGATGCAAATAGCTTAGTTATTTGCTTTATGCAGATGATGTTATACTTCTAAATAAATTTGCTACAAGTCTGCAAGATTCCCTGACTAAATTGAATAACTGCTGTAATAGATATGGTATGAAGATCAGCAATAACAAGACAAAGACAATGAAAATAGGCAGAAGCATTGAAAATATCAACTGCATCATGAATGGAGAACCTATAGAACAAGTGAAACATTTCAGCTACTTAGGCATGATTTTTAGTGAAGATGGTAAATTAAATATGGAAATAGATGACAAGGCTGGTATGGTAGGAAGTCAACTCAATAAATTTACATGGAATAAGAGAGAAATTAGTCAAAAAACACTAAATTAGCTATATACAAGACAGTGTTCAAACCAATTTTAAATATTAATCCGAGAGCTGAGTCAGAAGTAAAACACTTGACCAAAGACCAGAGACTGCAGTTATGAGTCCTGAGAAAGATTATGGACATGAACAGATGGCATGAATGGCAATATCATATTAAAAACGAGGATATTATGAAAGAACTTGACATTGTCAGCATCCAGGAATGCATTAGCAGAACTAATCTCAGGTGGTATGGTCGCTTAAACAGAATGGGAGAGGAATGATTAACAAAACAAGTGTTCTCTGCCAGGTTGGCAGAAAAAAGACTCAGAAGAAGACCAAGATATAGGTGGATTGATACAGTAAAAAGGTGCCTTAGAAGATAGAAATATAAGATTTGATAATGTTGGAGCCTTGACAGGTAAAAGACTGAGTTGGAGGAAAATTGTAGATAGGAAGTTAGTAATGATGTAAAATTTTCATGTAGTACTATCGTATCCTGTACACCCCTTGAGAGTATTGTATATATCAGGAATTTGATGACGATGATGATTTTTTTTGTTATTATTCTAGTATGATGTTGCATTACTATTATTACCTGACACCTCCAGGGAGTCCAGATTTATCAAGGGAAGGCACCTACTATACAACTCCCTGTCTCCGCCACTTAATTTGCCATCTACAGTGAATCGGCACTGCCATCATCATCTACACCAATGCCATCTACTGGTCACCACCAGTATTTTTTGTCTGTAAATTGCGTGTCCTCAAGGCCAATTTGTCTGCATGCGGGATTTAAAACCTGAGTTTCCAGGAGAAAAACCTTGCTACCTATGTATGAGATTGGCTAACTCACCTTCAATTGAAAACCATTTAAAGATTCCTCTCATCACGATGAGAATTGAATTTAGGCCTTTTCCAATCGAAAGACGCAATATACCATCATTCTTCTAATTGCACTATAGTCTAAAAATAGTACTTTTCAAGTCCCTTTATTTCTAAAAAAAAAAGGTGACAGTCTCATACCAAGCAATGAAAATTAACTATCACCTAAAACAACATTCCCTCTAAGATAGGTAACAAAAGTGCAATTCATGATGTTTTCTGAGCAGCAACTGAGTTGACCTGGGGGTACTTCCAGATTACTTAATCCCAATTTCAACTAATTCATTTAGCAATGATAACTTCAAACTTCCTGTAGCTATAAGTTTCTTAATGTCACTGTGATGATTTTGCATTGTTCCTTGTACTGCATGCTTTGGCATATTGGTAGGGTTACACTTGATTAAAATTTAAAAAGCATATGTTACTGATACATTAATACTTCTTCTTCGTCTCCTTATGTCTGAGGACTCATGACTTTGTTAACAATGTTCCACTATCTTCTTTCTGTTGTGGCAGCTGAAGTTTTCTCCAGTGAAAGACCCGATATTTTTGGGATTTGATCCAGCCATCTTGACCATGGGCATCCTCTTTTTCTATTTCCTTCTACCTTGCCCTGCATCATCATCTTCTCCAGCTTATCATTCATTCATTCTCAAGATGTGTGCCAAAGTACTAAAGTATTCTCCTATCAGCAATATCACGTAGTCATTTATTGATGTTCAGTTGTAAAATAATGCTAGTATTAGTTCTTTTTTCCACCATGAAATCCTCAGCATCCTTCTCCAACACCACATCTCAAAGGAGTTGAGTCTTTCTTTATCCGTTTTATTTAGTGTCCATGACTCTGAACCATACAGGACAATTGGAAATACAAGGCTGTTGACCAGCATAGATTTGGTGGTCAGGGAGATCTTTCTGTTTTTCCAGTTTCCTTAGAGTTTCCTTTGCTGTTTTCAAGATTATGATAACAAAATTTGTTAGTGCATCATTTTTGACAAGGTGGAAGGCTGTTTTGTGCATGAACATGCAACAGCCACTGTGACTGTGCATGTATGCAGATTAGAGGGAACACTTACCTAAACAAACATCTATGCCACAGAAGCCCACTCAGTCAACATGCCCAGCAATAATGTAGTACAATACATTTAGACATGTTAATATTTTGACATTTGATAAGTTTCATTAACTTTTTGTATGTACAATTTCTTTTGTAAACTGTGGGGAAAAAAAATCAGATATATTAGTATAATTTTTACAAACAAAATCTGAAAAAGCATTTCTTCTTCTTCTTTTATCTTCTTTGATAAAAAAATGACCAAAATTATTTCTTGCTCTTTTGTAGCTTTATTTTAATCATATTTTTTTTAATGCCACAACTAGGCAGGCAATTAATACCCTAGTCATAAAAAATTACCATAATTAGATGAACAGATGGTTTAGGTGGTAGATGAAGTGGGGTAGTGGTCTTACACCCAGTGTAAAGACCACTATCCCACTTATTGGAGGCCTGAAGTGGCTTGAAAATGTTCCATGTTCAGTCACTAGAGTAGGATTTCCAGCCAGGTAAAAAATGAATACAAATGCAAAAAATATATAAAATCAATAAACAGAAAAAAAAAAAAAACCTTACCAACCCATGGTACAAATGCACTGTAGCTTTACAAATAAATATGGGAGCCACATAAAAAATTAAATAAATAAAAAAAACCTATTAATCTGAGTATCCTCTGATCAAATTTGAAACATTCTATTGTAAAATATAAGCCTTAAAATGTTTGATGAATTGTTTGCAAATTTAACCTGTACTTGGTTGCAGGTTAATTTTGTTTAATTCTTTACTAGTACAGTAAAGAATTAAACAAAAAACAAACAAAAAAAAAAAAAAGAAGAATTCAGACTAACATCCTAAAACTGTTTTCATCTTTATAATATTTTTCACAATACTTTTGTAAAGAAATTTCTTAATGCTCAAGCTGTTTAGAAGTGGAAACACATTTAGGAATAGGTTTCCTCCTCTATACAATATGAGTGATGAACAATATCTAAGCATCCATATCAAAGTAGTACATTTTTAGTAGTTATAATTAATTCATTTGTAATTAACTCTTTTTTTTTTTTATCTGAAACACAATGCCAATATAATTATTTTAGGTTTCTCTCTCTCTTTCAAAATAGATTAAGTTCTAACCTAGTTCTTCCCAAACAGCTGCAGTTCTGTCAAATGAACAGGTTGCTAATACCTGACCAAATTCTGGATGTGCCCAGGTGACCTTCCATACAGACCCACTGTGTGTCTAAAAAAAAAACAAAAAAAACTGTTAGCATATTCAAAGATCTGCTGATATACAAAGAGAGCAGTTATTATTCATAAGTAATAATCTCTCTCTCTTTTTCTCTCTATGTGTGTGTGCTTACAAAAAATACTACAAAAAAACAAAAACTGTTCAACAAATTCACTAAAATTCTAGAGGTGTCAATACTTGATCAATTATCCAACCCTGGCTAAACAGATGCAAATTTCGTATACAGAAATATGCATTATTTGTCTTTTGAAGAAAGGGTTCTAATTTACAGATGTTTATACTCTTTTCTGTTAACGGAGGAAATCAGAATGCTTACACTCAAATAAATAAATAAATAAATAAATAAATAAATAACATCTCTAAATTGGAATCCCTTTTTTCAAGATTTTCTTTAACTTGCTGAACCTGGATGGTTCTTTGCTGCAAGTACCAATTACTTCCTTTCTGTCTTGAGCTTTCACTGCAGTCCTAGATTCCTACCTCAGCTCAATCATTTGAATGTTATCCTCCAGCACTGCTGCAGTCTTCCTCTAGGTTGCTTTCCATCAGTAAACATGACTGGCTGGAGATGTTAGACAACAGAAAAATAAGCAATATACTTTACTCTGCCTTAATAGAGATGATGAGTAGCATGATTAGCAAAAACAGCTGGCTACATGTGTGTATGTTCATGTGCATATAATGCAGAACATAAGAGCAATGATTTTTAAAGTAATGGTATCATAACTCTGTTTACAAACAAGACTAAGTTTAGGTTTACATTAAACAAGTAAAGCAATTACAAATTAAGTGCAAAACCAAATGTACAAAAGTTTCTTTTCATTAACTTCCATTTTAGAAATTATGGACTTTACAACCCTGTTATAAATAACTATTTTAATTTCCAGATGTTTCGGCCTTCATATTAAGGTCATCATCTGGAGTATATACAAATATGTAAAGAAACAATGATTTGATCACCGGTTATTCTACTGGCAAGACCTCTAGTGAAAAAAAAAAAAAAATACAGATAAAATTACAAATTAATTATTATTTAGCAACTACATCAAAGCTAAATTCTATTTAAGATAATATGAGAGAAACATTCTTTCTTATAGATAGTTATAGAAACTGACACATACTGGCCAATTTATACACATAAACTCCTACCACCACCACCCAAAAAAAAAAAACTAGGTGTCATTAATACCCTAAAAAAACAGGGCTCTGAAGATCTGCTCCAGTGAACAGGCACTGAAAGACGAATTTAAAGTTATCAGCAATACTTTTCTAAAAAATGGTTACAGCCAAAACACTATTAACAAAATTCTCTACAAGACCTCAATAAAAAAACAAAGATAAACTAGATTGCAATAAAACTATAACTATTCCTTACATTAAAGGGACATCAGATAAAATAAACAGAATACTACAGAAATACAACCTCAAAGCCACCTTTAAACCCCCTGAAAAATTAAGAAGCTTACTCAACTCATCCAAAGACCCACTCCCTCTCCTGGTCCACCCTGGAGTATACTGTAATTATTGCACCTGTAATCTACCATATATAGGGGAAACAGGAAGCACAATTCCTTTTAGACAAAGGAACATAAACGACACATTAAATATAATAACTATGGTGAAGCTGGCCTTTCTGATCATTCCCTGAACACTTTACATAGAATTGACTGGAAAAGCACCAGTTGTCATCACATCAAAACATGGTATGAACGCAAATTTAAGGAAGCCTGTGAGATTCTTATCAGCCACCCCAATCTGAACAACAATGATGGTCTAAAAATCCCAAGTATATGGAAGGCACATATTCTACCCACAGAACCGTTCTCCCTAAGAGCTAACTATAAACAGGACTGTATATAATCCAGAATCCTAAATGTAATATAACAATTGTAATGTTAAAAATAGGACATCATTGTTACTGTAAGAAAACTATCTATAAGAAAGAATGTTTCTCTCATGTTATCTTAAATAGAATTTAGCTTTGATGTAGTTTCTAAATAATTAATTAATTTGTAATTTTATCTGTATTTTTTTTTCCCACTAGAGGTCTTGCCAGTAGAATAACCCGTGATCAAATCATTGTTTCTTTAGTTTACTGTGTGAGATGTAACTCAGCTTGTCCTTGTATATACTCCAGATGATGACCTTCATATGAAGGTCGAAACATCAGGAAATTAAAATAATTATTTATAACACAGTTGTAAAGTCCATAATTTCTAAATGAATGCTGATCACAGTGCAACACTAAAAGAAAGGATTCACTAACTTCCCTTTTTTTTTTCTTGAATTTATTTAAGATTACTTTTAATGCCAATCCCATCTGAGACGAAGCATAAAATTGCAAACGTAAATTTCTGTGGTTTAACAGTTCTGTGGATAGTTTTCGTTACTGAGACCACATTATGATGTAAATAAAGTTTAATAAAAATAAACAATTAAAACCTGACAAGTTTCATAAGTCATCATCAGGGGTACTGGTGCAGAAAAGACTTGCACAACAAAAGCCTATTAACAATTAATTACACATATTAGACATTTTGATAATTTCACAACTGTTACATATAATTGATAAACCAGAATACAAACTGTAAATTTGTTACTGTATGCATATATGTTGGAACATTGCTAGTCGTTGTTATCACGTCCTGTGGTATCACACGTGTTATATCCTAGGTCCATGGCAGTTAAATTTTTGATGAAAGCAGACCATACTCTGTGTAAAACTGAGCCTTGATTTTTATTGCTATTGTGTAGGGATCCTAATCATTTATGAGGCTTCTTTAAATTTTCTTGTGAAAAAGTTACCATCAATATATGACATTTTTTTGTTGCCAAATTACTTGATGGCTTGTAGTAGTTGTGTTGAATGCCAGGCATGATTTATGTTCTCTTCTTTTTTTTGACATCTTTTACATGTTTAGACATGCAGATCTTTTCCAACCTTCCTGTTAACAAATGCCACAAGAGCAATGAATTTCATAAAGGCCTGGTTTTTTCATGGAGTGATGTGGAGGTTTTGGTGGATGTAGGAATCTTGAGATTTTAGAACATAACTCTTTATTTACATCATAATGTGGTCTCAACTGAAAACTACCCATATAAGCATAAATTATCTGGAAATCCTGTTCTATAGACCAAAACATGAGAATTTTTCAAGCTGCTTCAGGTCTTTAATAAGTGAGAGATATTATGGTATGAGCTATCACCTTTTGATATCAAGATGCTTCTATGTGACACAGTTTGAAAGTGTGATTCTGAATAGTTTTGTTTAAGTCATGATAACTGTTCATGCCATGACAACTGATATACAATTCATTTTATAATTTTTAGCAGGATGCAATGTGAATTTCTATTCCTTGGTTTATTTATTTTGTAAATAAACCAAGGAATAGAAATACACTTGAAAGACAACTGTGACTTGCATATATGTGCATATAGTCATTCCTTCATCAAATAGCAGGCTAAAAAAAGGAAGCTACTGGCTAATAATAATAATAATAATAACACATCACTCTAATGCAATTTCAAAATTACTTCAAACAATATCATCTGCTTACTTTCCAACTTGCTGTACATCGCCACTGATTATCTTCTCCTAAATCCCATACCTTAAAAGTAAAAAATGAAAAATAAAAAAATAAATTTCTGAAAAAGAATTTGCAAAATAAGATAAATAAATCATAATAAATCAATAAATCAAAATAAATCATAAAAGTAAATGAATTATTGGAAAATCCAATGCAATTAATTCGGATGCCTACATTTTTCCGACACACACACACACATCTAAGTAATAATTTAATGAATAAGACAATATGGTAGTACTTTTTTATATCAGCTATAAAATATTTCTGTGTGCATGTTACATGAATGTGAGATGTGTACATAAATATAATCATTGATCCAAAAAAATTTTGGTCTACGTATTGAGGCCTATTTCATGCACAACTGAAGTACAGCTAGTTTGAAAGCTGGAAAAGTAAGAATTTAGATATACTAATACTAGAGTACATAAGAAATTATACTATTTAAATCTGTTCAATAAAAAAAGTGTATATACTGCAGGTGATCTTATGAATATGTTAATGGAGAGAGGGGAAGGATAGGTAGTTCAGTTCTGATGTCAACTGTCCAGTACTTCCAAATTATATATATAAGAAGGAATCCAGCAATGTCTGTGTTCCACTTTGATGCTGCTTCATTATGATAATTTCTCTCACAGTATTAAATTTTACACATCAACATAATTTATGAGATTATCCATTCATCCATTAAGCATCATTAATTGGAAAATAAATATGACAAATCCACAAACTAAGTTATGAAAAAAGCAGTACACTACTGTCCCCCATGTAAAGCATCAGCAAAGGCTAAGCATGCAGCTGTCTTTGATGACAGTCACAATCTAGCATTACTTCACTAATTAATAGTCAAGACTGCTAATTTTACATATTCCCATTACAGACCAAAATTTCAGAACCAACACATCATTGATTATTTCAGAATCTGCACATAAGAGGGTCTACTCTAAAATCCTTAACAGAATGGAGGCGATTGTAGACAAATATTTCTGCTTAAATCAGGTCAGTGTAAGAAAGTTTCACATCCTTCTTTCACCACAGTCTTTCTAGTTAGAGCAGTTATCACTGTTGTTTTTTTCTACTGATCACTGATTTAATTATTATGCAAGAATTCCACAATTCTGTTTCATTGCCTACCTCTTTCTCCTATATATAAATTACTTTCACTTGGTGATCTCAATCTCTATGCAGAGATTGCTGATAAGAAAATATTCTATTTGCGCTAATCATTTGACATGCTTTGAGATGTTCTGCAATGAATACCTTGACCTGTGAATAACTAATCTCCAAACTTCAATATAATGAGGACAACTTAATCATCTTCAGTGCTAACAAAAAAAAAAAAAAAAACAGTCCTGTCATCTTTCTCATCATAAATAAATCTCAGTTTACTCTCCTTTGACTTTTATAAAACCCAGTGAACCAGACAAGATGAAATCTCTCTTGTTGGACTGACATTTACTGCTAACCTTTTGTGGAATAATCATATTCCATTCATAGCTTCCTTAGCCTCCAAAAACCTCTATGTTCATTTTTACTCAGCAACTAAGTATAAATTCCAAATCTGATCAAACTTAGAATACTGTTTTAACATAGGGATGGTGAACCAAAAAGCTCCCTAAAATTTATTGATGCTACTCAGAAAAAAAAATAAATAAATTCAGCTAATAAATGATGTCAAACAGACAGTATGATTTGTGCTGTAAAATTTTACATAATCATTTTATTTATTATGTTCATTTTTACAGTATTACTGACTGTAAATTTCATAAAGAGGTTAAGTTTTGTTATGTAATACATTTTTTTAAAAACTTATTTATTCACATTAATACAGTTGTACACTATAGTATTAACAAAGCTACCATGTGATTAACACGTTCGCTGCCACGCTACTTTGGCATAGTCTGTTCCCGTACGGCGAGCAATTTCACTTCTTCAAGGTCAGCACGATAATCTCGTTGCCGGCGGTAAGCGTCATACGAGTATACTCATACTTGGCTTGTGCACAGCATATACCATCTATGAGAATACACAGTTTTGATGCTAGCTCCACAAGCCAAGCATTTTCACTTCTTCAAGGTCAGTACAGTAATCTCGTTGCTGGCGGTAAGCGTCATACAAGTATACTCGTAGTTGGCAGCGAACGTGTTAAGTGGAGGTAAAACAAAGAGAACTGAAACATTTAAAGAGTCAACATATTTACTTTAAAATCCTTAAGAAGTTATTATTATTAATTACATATTTGGTTTAATCCATATTTGATCCATATTTAATCCATAATTACATATTTGGTATAGTATCACCACCTGTGGGTCTAGCTCCCACTGATGAGACCTCAATAAAGGTCGAAACCGGTCTGGGTAGTGGCCCTTCTCTTCTTTGCGCACATGTGCTTTGCATTATGGGAGATACTAAGGCAAGTAATCAGAACTTATACCACTTTATCACAAGTCGCCCCAGTCCTTAAAATATTTCAGGCGCAAACTTTGTTTGCTTACACTTGGATAAAGGATTAAACCAAATATGTAATTGGTAGCATAGCCAAGTGAAAAAACTTCCATCAACTATCTCTAATCCAGAGTTATTATTATTATTATTCAGGCCTCCATGGAGTCAAAAGACTCATCATGGGAGGTCCTTCCTAGGAAACACAAAGTCTATCATACCACTCCTTGACCGTTCTAGCTCTCACCACTCTATCAGGCAATGCATTCCACGGTTCAACCACCCTCCATGCAAAGAAACCACTCCTCACCCTCTTGCTCACAGCTTCCTTTTGCAACTTCTGGGGGATGGCCCCTTGTCATCGCTCCTTCCCACTGTTCCACAAGTGGGAGCTCTCCCCAGTATTAACCCTACAACTACCTCTCAACAGTTTAAAAGTCTCAATCATATCACCTATCTAATCATACTTCTATCTACCAAACTCTGCAGTCCACATTCCCCCAGCCAATCCTCATAACTAACATTGTACAGTCCTGAAACCATCTTTGTTATCCACCTCTGTACCCTTTCCACAGTTAATTTATCCCCTTCAAATCCTGGGGACCAAATTTGAGAACAATAGTCTAATTGTGGTCTAATCAGGGTCTTATACAATGGAATGATAACTATTTTATCTCTGCAGGTTAGTGTTGTATTGCAGCAATCCTCTGGGTTACCTTCACCACCTTTGCAATATTTCCCCTGAATTTCAGTTTTCTATCAACCATCACTCTCAGGTCTCACCTCTCCCTACTTCCTCCAGTACAGCTCCTTCAATCGAGTATGCAGCCTCCCATCGATATATCCCAAACATCAAGATTTTTCATTTTGCTGCATTAAATTGACATCCCATTCATTCGCCCATCTGTCTAGTTTATTCAAATCCTCTTGCAGGGCTGCTGCATCTGCACTATTACCAATAACCCTTCCAAGCTATCAATCAGCAAACAACTGAATATCCCCCTGCAATCCAATGACAATATCATTGATATAAAGGTTAAACAAAACGATACAAGTCCCAGTCCTGAGCCCTGTGGAAACCCACAGGGCTCAGGACTGGCAGTATATGCCTTTCCCTCATCAACTGCTCTTGTCACTTTATTATAAAAGGCAATCATATTACTAAAGCAAGAGTGCCCCTTAACAAATCCATGTTGACTCTCACAGATAACATTACCCTCATCTGCCCAATGCTGTATATGGCCACATTATCTGATAAAACACAAACTGGCCTATAATTAGATACTTCCAGTCTGCTACCACCCTTATGCAATGGCACTATCTTACCTTCCTTCCATTCCTTGGGTACCTCTCTCGTAGCCAAACTTTCATGGAAAAGACAGGTTAATGGAGCTGTCAGTTCTTTAGCACATTCTCTCAAAACCTGTGGTGAAATACTATCCAGTCCCAAAGCTTTATTGACATCCAGGGTACTCAGTATTTAGAACACTCTCCTCTTGCACCTCTAAACCTCGAACCTGCCCTATCCCTCTAATATTAAAACTTACTTCTCCAGGATGAAATATTCCAATAAAGTGTTCAATGAACTCCACTATGTCCTTTGCATCAGTCACTCTATTCCCATTTTTATCCCACAATGTCATTCTTCCACAATCATTTCTCCTTCTACTGACCAAATAGCTGAAAAATTCCCTAGGATTATCTTTGGATCTTAGTGCCAGTCTCTTCTTATATTCCTTATCATATTAGTCACTCTCCTGGCCTGAGTCTTATATTCTGCTCTCCACCCCTCTCCTTATATCTCTTACATAATCTCTTTTTCACCCAGTTCCTGTTTGATATTGCTTGTCATCCACTTTACACCAAATTGTGTCTGCTTCTTCACTCGTGGAATACAGCTTACTATTGCTGCCAACAAATATTCCTTCACAATTTCCCACGCACTAATGATATCCCGGCATTCCAATTCTGCCCTCATGGAATTTTCCCAAGTTGATATCTAAGACTATTATAATCACTGCCTTACAAGTCAGAACCACACGGTCACTCTCTCCAACAAAGTGGGGGGGGAGAGATGTCATCTCAGTTATTATCAACTCTTCTGATGCTATGACCAAATCCAAAACTCTTGAACCTCTTGTGCAATCTATTACATGTTGCCTAAGACATCTATCCCTCAAGAATTCCAGAAATTCCATTCCTTTATTATTATATGCATTTTCCTTTTCCCAACTTATACTACTGTAGTCAAAATATCCCATAACAATCATTCTTCTTGCATTTGCCAAGCTCAACTGCCTAAACATCTCCTGCTCCGCACCCTCTGTGCTCCTTGTAGCAACATCCCACTAAATATCCTGTCTTGCCCACCTCCACCTCACACTATATGCTTTCAAAACCATTAGTGTCACTGCCTTCCAAAGAAATATTATATAGAAATAATGTTGTGTATGTATTATTTTATGTTTATATATAGCAGCGTTCCTATATTATATGACAAACCATTGTAACATGTAATAGCTATAATAATGGCAGCCATGCTGTCACCCAAGTTTTGCTTTGAATTTCAGTAATGAGCATGGGCATTAGTTGTGAGTTTTAAAGCACCTATCAGTACAAAACAAGAATGCTAACCAGGAGGAGAACAAGGGAAAGAAAGCAAAAAGAAGAAAAAAATGCAGAGTTGAATTCTGTAATCCTGGAAAATATTTTATATGGTTTTTTCTTCTACTTTTCTGTGCTCAATTTGAATGAATGAGTAGAAACAAAAATCATAAATAAACAAAATAATAACAAAACAAAGGAAAATAAAGAGGGCAGTAATGAGATAAATGCCGAAAAGTAAGTTCCCATACAGTCAGTTGGATGCTATGTTTATTTTATATATATATATATATATATATTTGTATAGTATCTGATGTCATTCCTCAAAAATAAATTTAACTGTGAGATTCAGAGGGTGAGAGATATAATTATTTTTTCTATGAGTGCACCTATATAGAATGACTATATAGTTATCATTTGTATTTAATAAAAATTTAAAAG
Source organism: Typopeltis vanoorti (assembly GCF_054136105.1). Taxonomy (NCBI): domain Eukaryota; kingdom Metazoa; phylum Arthropoda; class Arachnida; order Uropygi; family Thelyphonidae; genus Typopeltis; species Typopeltis vanoorti. The sequence continues at coordinate 108,525,909 of NC_143566.1, forward strand.
TTAGATACCAGAAATTGTTATTTAAATATATAGGATCTACAAAGAATATGTAAGATCTCTTTTGAAAGAAAAACGGAACATATAGGATTGTATCCATTGTACATATATGATTATTTAGAGTAAATTAATTTTTTTTTATATACTTATGCTTTATTCTTTGGAATACACATATTGATTTTGAAATCGATGCACCATCAGATACAAATCTGAACATTCTAACAAACTAATAAACAAAACAAAATTATACATAAATACAGTTAACCTACTCTTCATAATTATTATATGAATAAAAGGTCAGATTATAGAGAAAAGAGGCAGTTAACTGTATTTAAATCGATGCTGCTCCAATTTATTTATTCTTATGGAAAAAGGAATACAAAACATCTACAGGTCAATGTCCAATCTGGAAAGCCAATCCAGGGCCTCATCAGTCACTTTATGGATGTCCTGAAGGCCACCACCATGAAATTGGCGTCTTGGGCAGTTGTTCACAATATGAGTAATCGTCTGGGCCATGGGAGAACAATCACAATAAGGGTGGTCTAACAGTCTCCATTTATGTAGTAGGTAGTTACATCTGCCCTGGTTAGTTCTGATCCTGTTGATAAATGACCAAAACTTCCTAGGAAGAGTAAAACCAGACTGAGGAGCACAGGGATCTTCTACCAGGAAGCCATTTGTCCAATGTTCCAATGAATTGACATCTCATACCTCCACTTTTTCTACCTATAATAATGCAAGAAGGCCCACCTAAAATCCAGTGCTAACTGACTAAACGCTAAACCTTGGTTTAGTGTTTAGTTCTACCTTACATCTATTCTATAAGTGCTTTCATGGTCACTAATCACTGAACAGATATGTTATTCCTCTACTTTCTGTTAATACTATAACAACACAAACAGCTTTCCAACATCTATTTACAGCCTACTGCTAACCACCAAACCTGCTTCTCTTCTTCCTCTTTCTACTTTCTGGAACAGCCTTTCTCAGAAAGTCTCTCAAAGGACTATAGCCTTTAACATCTCAAAAATAATATACTACTCCATTAACTCCTTCCCACAAATGAACATTTATGTGTTGTAAGTCATGCATTCTCTTATGTATGGGAAAGGTACAAATAAATAAATAAAATAATGAGGACAAGATTTTTGCTTGGAGAGAGAGAGAGAGGTAAACGACTGGAAAATGTGCATTGTCAGCAAATGAGTTTAAGGAGAGGTAAGATAGGCACTTGATAATATCTTCAAGCTGGTTCAGGATGCAAGAGTGTACAGAGGATTTCAATTAGAACTGACCGTCACTCAGTTTTAAGTAGGATAAAACTGAATATCACAATGAAAATAACAGTAAGTAAAAAAGTTTTAAAAAGAATTGAAGTTGAGCAGTTTTTACAGGTAAACTGTGGATTCAACTATTCACACATTATTAAAGAAAGAATGAAACATTTCAAAAACAAGAACCAAACCTTGGAGTCTCAGTGGCAAACTCTGAAGAAATACTGACTGATTAAAAAGGCATGTGGAGAGGTTGTCTGCAAGGACAGAAAAATAAAAACACCGAGTGGACAAGACAAGTTAAAGAAGCAGTCCTAGAAATGAAGAAAGTACAGTATACTGAAAGTTCGGTATGCTTTCATAAATAAGAATATAGAGAAAAATGTAAGAGAGCTAAGCTGATTGTGAAAGTAGCTAAACAAAAGTCATGGGGAGACTTTGGCGAGAATATAAAAAGTAAATATCAGGAAGGTTGCAAAATGTTCTGGAAGCTATTGAAAAAGCTTATAAATGAAGGAAAGAGTACTGTAAAAGTAATCAAAGATGATAGCAGTGACATGAAAACTGAAGATAAAGATATCCTAGATGTCTGGAGTAATTACTTTGAAGACTGTTAAATGAAACAAGCAGTGACAGAACTGCAATAGAAAATTTTCTACAGAAATGTAAACAGGAATACATTTCAATACTTAAAAGCAGAAAAAGCCATCAAAAACTTGAAATGAAAGGTAGCTGGAGTAGATGATATTCAACCAGAAATGCTCAAATATGGAGGTAGAAAAGTTATGCAGTGGCTACACTGCATACTTCAAAGGGCTTGATCAGAGAGTCAAATTACAGATGATTGGAGTAGGGCTCTCATAGTAACCATCTAAAAAAAAAAGGGAATGAAGCTGAATGTGAGAATTACAGAGGAATTTCTTTAATAAATGTTCCAGATAAGATTTATGCAAGCATACTTGAAAAGAGGCTGATAAAAATTGTGGAAGAGAATCTTGGAAAAGTACAAGCTGGATTCAGGTCAAATAGAGGTTGTCAAGATCAGATTTTCAGTCTACGACAAATAGTTGAAAAATGATAGGAGTATAACATGAATCTAAACTTAAGTTTTGTAGATCTGGAAAAGGACCCTTCACTGTGAATTGTTTAACTCCCTCTCCTTGTTTCTCTTTTCCCTCTTCCTTTTGTTGTTTTTCCTCTTCTGCAACACATTGCTCCTCGAGTTGAATCAATTCTTCGTTGGTCAACTCTTCAGGGGAATTTTCTATGAGTTGAATTATGAAAGGGTGCCTAGGAAAAAGCTTCTCAAAACAGTTATATGGAGTAGACAGAATATTATACAGGGCAATATACAGCCAAAATTAAGTTGTCCTGTATAATTAAAAGTCAGCAGTTAGAATTGAAGGAAATATAGGAAGTTGGTTTGATATAAAATCAGGTATGAGAGAGGGATTCACATTGTCTCTATTCTTGTTTATCATCTATAAGAATCACATTATGAAAGAAAGCAGCAGCATTAAACCTGATACAGTCATCTCTCGACTTACATCTGGGTTCCATTCCATCCAGCAGGACATAAGTTGATACATTAAATCAACAGAGTTATAGGGATTAGGGACTTAACCGTAATAAACATACTGTCATTTTAATTTTTAAAACTTATTATAAACTGTAGTGTGTGTTATCGTCACTATTCCAATGTGCTTTGCTTATTCCTCTTCTTCTTTTCATCATAAATATTTTCATAGCAAGCAAATGCATCATGTATTTTCATTTCTACTAATAAGTAGCATTCAACATTGGGGTCCATGTCTTCAGCCATTTTGAAAACATTGCGAACTGCAGAGAACATTTCTGCAAGACCCTTCACTGTGAATTGTTTAACTACCTCTCCTTGTTTCTCTCTTCCCTCTTCCTTTTGTTGTTTTTCCTCATCTGCAACACATTGTTCCTCCAGTTCAATCAATTCTTTGTCGGTCAACTCTTCAGGGGAACTTTCTATGAGTTGAATTATGTCATCATCATTCACTTCGAGATTCAGATTGTTTGCTATGCCAACTTCCAAAATCATGCACAAACCTTTTTAATATCTTTTTCCATATGCCACTCATACATTGAGAGGTCACTTCGTCCCAAGCCACAGCAATATTTTTAATAGCATGATAAATATTGAATGCTTTCCAGAATTGCATGAGAGTCTGGTCATTTCCTTTAGTGGCAGAAATGGCTTATGAAAAAGTTGTCTGTAGATAATAAGCCTTAAACACTGCAAGAACTCCCTGCTTCATTGGTTCGATCAATGAAGTAGTGTTCGGAGGGAGAAACATGACCTTGAACTTGGTGAAGATCACCGCTGTAAGACTTACAAGACGGATTACCTGGAGCATTATCTAGAATTAATAAAATTTTAAATTCTACATTTTTTTCACACAATAGTTTTTTTTATTTCACTCGTATAACAGTTGGTTAAGGCATCCTCAAACAATTTTTGAGTCATCCACGACTTCTTATTGCTCTGATAATGAACTGGGAGTATGCTTCCTAATGTTTTTGAAGGTTTGTGGATTCTCACTGTGCCACATTACAAATGGTTTCAGTTTATATCCAGCCACATTACCCATAACAGAATCGTAATACAGGCATTAAGAGCTTTGAAACTAGGTATAGATTTCAGCTTTTTGTGGATGAATGTCCGATTGGGCATTTTTTTCCGAAACAAGGACATCTCATCCATGTTAAATAATTGCTGTGGTAAATAATTTTCCTCTGTAATAATTTTATCCAATTTTTCCACAAACTCCTTGGCAGCCTTCTTAGCACTTTCAGATTCCCATACATTTTCACATTATGCAGTGCAAAACTCTGCTTGAATCTCATGAACCAACCAGAAGAAGCAATGAATTCATAGTCATAATCAGGTTCTGCTTTCTCCTTCAACATGTTGAAGAGACTTAGTGCCTTAGCGGTTATAGTCACAGTGCTAAGGGGTATGTGCTTTTGGTTCAGGTCCTCTATATATAGCCGAAAATGTTATTTATTCCCTTATGGGATTACGGACGTATCTTTGAAAGGACATAACTCGAACGGACGTAAGTCGACCAGAAGAAGCATTGGATTTGTAGTCATAATCAGGTTCTGCTTTCTCCTTCAACATGTTGAAGAGACTTAGTGCCTTAACAGTTATAGTCACAGTGCTAAGGGGTATGCGCTTTTGGTTCAGGTCCTCTATATATAGCCGAAAATGTTATTTATTCCCTTATGGGATTATGGACGTATCGTCGAAAGGACATAACTCGAACGGACGTAAGTTGAGGGATGACTGTATTAGAATTGCAGATATCAAACTTAGCTCTTTGCTTTATGCCGATAATGCTGCACTCTTAAACACCTCAAGTGCAAGTCTTCAGGATTCTATAACTAACTTGAATAGTAACTGTAACAAATTTGGTATGAAAATCAGTAATAAAAAGACTAAAAACTATGAAAATAGGCAGGAACACAGAAACTTCAGTTGCATTTGAATGGAGAACCTATAAATCAAGTAAAATATTTCAGCTATTTATGCACAGCTCTGTTAGTGAAAATGACAAGTTAAATCTGAAAATAGACAACAGAATCAGCAAAGATGGTATGGAGGGGAGCCAGTTGAATAAATTTATATAGAATAAGAGAGAAATTAGCCAAAACCCCAAACTAGAAAAATACAAGACAGTGTTCAAACCAGTTTTATGTTATGGATCTGAGAGCTGGGTTCAAAGATTAGAGACCAGAGATATGAGAGTTCTTAGAAAAATAAGAGGCCTAAACAAATGGCATCAATGGCAGAATCACATTAAAAATGAAGATACTATTTGCATATAAGAGGAGTTGAGAATGTTTGAGCAGGGCTAATCTAAGGTGGTATGGTCACTTAAATAGAATGGGAGAGGAATGATATGCTTGATGCCAACATGGAAGGAAAAAGTCCAGAAGACCAAGGTCTAGGTAGATTGATTCAGTCATAAGTGTCTTATCAGAACAAAATGTTAGCTAGGACAATATTGGAATGCTGACAAGTAATAGACTAATTTTGAAGAAAACTGTTGAGAGGCAATTAATAATAATACATATCAAGAAATTGATGATAATAAGTACTGTGAATCTTCATGCATTTCAGGAGTGGATCTCCTGAAATGCATGAAGATGCAAAGCTAATAATAATAGTAAGTACCTGCTGGATTTATGTTCAAGATATGAACTGATCATTACTAACACCATATTCCAACAAAAAAATGCAAAAATTCAAATGGAGAGAAGATATAAGAAATAGGAAAAGTCTCACTGACTATGTTATTGTTACTAGCAATATATATCTTCACGCTATTTCAGGACTCTTCATATTTCAAATACACAGGAATTTGAAATATGAAGAGTGATCACCATTTAGTTTTGAGCAGGATAAAACTGAATATCATACTGAAAAGAAAAGTCTGTAAGAAAGTTTTAAAAATAATCTAAGTTGGGCAACTTTTAGAAGTGAACTGTACATTCAAATACACAAATATTATTCCAGAAAAAATGAAAGACTTTAAGAAACAAACCTTGGAGATTCAGTGGTAGATCCTGAAGAAAACATGGATTGATTCAGCCAGAGAATCGATGGTGAGATTCATTGCAAGGATAAAAAAATTAGAACTTAATAGTAGACTCAGGAAGATAAAGAAGCAGTGAAGAAAAAGAAGAAAGTGTATATTGAAAGTTCCTAGTAAGTAAATGATCATGTGCTATGAGAGAAAACAGAGAAAATGTAAGAAAGCAAAGCACTATGTAAAAGCAACTAAACAAAAGTCACAGGAAGAATTTGGATTGAATATAGAAGATAAATATCAGGAAGGCAGCAAAATATTCTAAAATCTATTAAAGAAGCCTAGAAATTGAGGAAAGAGTACTATAAAAAGAAATCAAAGATGATAAAGGTGACATGAAAATTGAAGAAACGGATTTTCTAGATGCCTGGAGTAATTACTTTAAAAGTTTACTAAATGAAATAAGAAGTAACAGGACAGTGATAGAAAACCTTCAGAGGAATACAATCAGGAGTACATATCAATATTTGAGGTAGAGAAAACCATCAAAATCTTGAGATGTAGAGAATGCAGCTGGAGTAGATAACATTCAACCTGAAATGTTCAATATGAAGGCATACAAATTATATAGCATAATCCAGAAGGTCTTGTCAGAGAGTCAAATTCTAGGTAATTGGAGCAAAGCTCTCACAGTAACCTTGTATAAAAAGGGAAATAAAATAATCTGAGAATTTCAGAGGAATTTCTCTATTAAGTGTTCCTGGTAAGATTTACATACATATACTTGAGAAGAATAAGTTGAGTTCAGGCCCAACAGAGGGGTGTCAGATTTTCATTTTAAGACAGTTTGAGAAATCATGGAAAAATAACAAATATCTGGACTTAAGTTTCATAGATCTGGAAAAGGCATATGACAAGGTGCCAGAGAAAAGTTGTTCAAAACGCTACAATTATGTGGTGTAAGTGGAACGTTATATCAAGCAATACATAATCGATATGGTACGATGGTTTGATATTAAATCAGGTGCAAGATAAGGATGCACATTATCTTCACTAATATTCATCATCTATATGGATCACATTATAATGGAAAGTGACATTAAATCCAATATCAAAATTGCAAATGTTAACTGCTGTTCACTTTATGCAGATGATGCTATACTCCTAAAGAAATCCAGTACAAGTCTGCAGGATTCTTTAACTAAACTGAATAACTGCTGTAATAACTATGATATGAAAATTGACTAACATTTCAGCTATTTAGGAATGATTTTTAATGAAGATGGCAAATTAAATATGGAAATAGATAATGAAATTAGGAAAGCTGGTATGGCAGGATGTCAAATGAATAAATTTATATGGGATAAGAGAGAAATTAGTCAAACCAATCAACAAACTAGAACTTACATACTTAGGTAGAAATGAAACACTTGATCAAAGAATGGAGACCACAGATATAACAGTGCTGAAAAAAGGTTCAGGGGAGTGAACAGATGATATCAATGGCAGAATCATATTAAATACAAAGATATTAGAAAGGGACCTGGCATACTTAGTATTTAGAAATGTGCGAGACAGCTAATCTAGCATGGTATAATCATTTATGGAAATGGAAGAAGAAAGGTCAGTAAAGCAAGAAAAAAAAAAAAATTCCAGCAGGCCAAGATCTAGATGGACTGATAAAGTAAGAAGTGCCTTAGTAGACCAAAATATAAGATCTGACAATATTGGAATCTGGACAGATAACAGAATAATTTGGAGGAAAACAGTCTATAGGAAGTTAGCAATGATGTACCCCCCCCCCCCCAAGAGTACATATCAGGAATTTGATAATGATGATGTGCTGCATAAAACTCTGTGGATGAAGAATTATTTTAAGTTAGGTAACTATCAAACACATGGTTCAAAAAAACATCTTCGTTTAAAATACAGTGGTATTTACTTATATATACAAATTACAGTGAAACCTGTATTACCACAATTTTTTTTCTTTTGCAATGCATCAGTCAAACTCACTTAATGATTTTCCAATGAATAGAAATATCTTTCCCCATCCCCAGTTGAAATGAGTTCAATTTCATAATGGCTATTTTTTACAAATATGTGTACTTGGGAATAAAGTACTGACTTTATAAAGTGTCATGTGCCATACAATAAATATTAAACAGGAATGTGCACTCAATATATTTTTTCATGACCATCAAATTACGATCCACTTTTTTGTGTATTTATATATTAGGGATTTGTTTTTGTTTCTAATTAGTCAGAGAGAAAGAAAAAATATTCAGTTTTTTTTTTGAGTGATATAAGACATATTGTGTAGGTAACACACCATAGTGCAAAAATGGTGCAATAAAATATTCTATGGTTATATGTTGCTGTTGCACATGATACTAACGATTGCCTTACAATCCCAAACATTTGGAATATTGTTATACTCAATTGTGTAAAATAGATTGTATCATAATAATTACCATTTCAACCCAATAGTTTAACAAATGCACAACTACTTGCTTATAGAGGGATTCAAATTTGGCACATGTGCTGTACTGTTTTATTGTTTAAATTCCTTACCGTTGTTCTTTGTTCTCACTGATGATGTCTTACAATATGTAAGGCAAAATATTACCTATAAAATAAATGTTATATTTCACTGTGGCACAAGTGTTAATGTTAAATTATGCTCCACAGGTCTCGCTATACAAGAAAACAGATCACCTGTATACTGTATTATTATAATAATAAAATATAACAAAAGTAACAAGCCATATGTATTTTCATTACTTGGTAGTATGCAGTTTCATGACTTGCTGTTGGCATGTCATGAAATTAGAATATGCTGTGACATGTTTACAACTCCAGTTAATCGGAAAGTGGACTCACTTAAACTAACATTATTTTGTGAAAACCACGTATATAGATATTTAATGTACTAATATAGGTATTTTTATTTTTACAATGATTCTATGTAGAAAACATGGAAATTCTATAGTACTAGGTGGACTGGTCCAGGTAGACTAAGGTGCTAGCTAGATAAAGCTAGGAACTCTAGTGGAATTAACACAAGTTTCTGCCAATTCAGATATCTCAGATGTAAGAAAAAGCAAATTTTCACTTATATAAAAAATCATTACCTTTACACTCTGATCACTTGAGCAAGTTGCAAGTCGCTTTCCATAAAAGTCATACGCAACATCATGGATGAGATCCTTATGATCTGCTTGTATGCGTCGTGCAACAAACATAATTTTGCCTCTTATGTCCAAATGTCTACAAGAAAAGAAAGATGCATCATTAATCTTACATATCACATATAGTATCTGTGAAAATCCAGCATATATAAAAATGTTGCAGACTTATATATGGAAAATTCATTAACATAAAAAGCCTAATTTGTCATCATCAGAACGAATAGACCATATTGGTCTGTTCCAGTCTTCTCATTATCCATCTAATATCCTCTTTTGAAGTTTACCCAGTCTTCTTTTTTAATTTGGGCTATATTTTGTTATTTGTTTAGGATATCAGGTGTTGGCCATTTAGTTATACGTTCTATCCAATTTTGTTTGTAATTTTTCTTCTATTGATTTTATTTTTAGTTCTCTTAAAATCTTCATTCCTTTTTTTTTCTTGTCTAATAATGTGTAATTTGGAGTTCTTCTAATGAATCTCATTTCACTTATTTTTATTCTTTGTTTACCTTGTTTGTTTATTGCCCAAATTTTGCTGCCATATACATTTGTGGGCACTGCTCAAGTATTTTGAATTGTGTTTCTTTTTGTACAATATTTGGATTGAGTGTTCTATTTATCAAGCTTATGATCTGTAAAAAATATGAAGTCTTTAATTTTATGTCTTTTTCTCCTTCATATGATATTTCACATCAAGATAAATGAAAGTATTTATCTGTTCTATTATTTTATCATTAATAACTATTTTACTTTTAACTGGAGTTTGTCCACAAAATGCCATTGTTTTAGTTTTATCTATGGGTATTTTCATTCCAAACTGTTCTACTATCTTCTTCTTTGAGTGCCATCTCCTATCGGAGGTCAGCGACTACCTTGGAAAATTCTGAGTGACCCTCAGCCACTCTGAATAGTCCCTCAGAGCTTATGCCAGTCTGCTGTTTGATGTCTGCCAGCCAAGATTTTCTATGTTTATCTGGTTCTCTTTTTCCATTTATCTTCCTTTTTATAATCAATTGAAGCAGCTTATATTTTTCATTATGAAGTAGGTAACCAAGATATGCAGTTTTTCTTCTTTTTATGGTATCTAAAAGTTCACGATTTCCCCATCTGTTCCAGTATATCTTGATAGGATTTTTAACATTCGTCAGTATAATCACATCTCAAAGGCTTCAAGTTTTTTTTTTTTAATTTTTTTAATTGATGTTGTCTTCAAGGTCCAAGTTTTTGCACTATACCTTACATAGCATTTAACCATGTATACTCTAAGCTCTAAATTTAAATTGTGGTTACATAGTGTTGATTTCATCAGGAGAAAATTTTTTTCTTGCCATTTCAATTATAACTTTTATTTCCATTTCTGGATTGCATTCTTCATTTAACCAAATCATAGAAAGTGACAAAATTTAAATTTTGTCCCTTTCTATTTCTTAAAAAATGGTTTATCTTTCAGTGTTTATTAATTTTCCTTGCCATAATTTTCTTCACAAGTAAATTCTCATCGAAAGGGATCACTGCTGAAGTTATTTCAGGGGTGTGACTGCAGGTTGTGCTGACATGCTTCACAGAAAAACATTCACAATCATAAAGTTTAGGAATGGTGAAATTATCACATGGTGGAACAGACATGTTTGAAATAATTTTGATGTTTTCTTAACTGCCATCTTCTTAGCATAAGAGGAGTCCAGGACAGGTGTGGTGGCTAACTTCCTTTTTACAGTCTCATATGATATTTTGTTCTGTGTTTATTTTTTATTTTTTTCATAATTACACCACTGACATGCACGGGAGTAAGCTGATCTACCTGACAGCTGACCCACTTTGCTTTCTTGGCAGAGCAAGATTTATTATGATATTCTACTACTTGTGCTACATCAGGCACAAGTAGTAGGAGACAGCAGGCAATTTAGGCATGCCTATATTTCTGCCATTTAAAGCATCTCAGGGAATGAGGGTTGCCTAACAGGACAGATGAGATAACTTGCATTTACGGATGTTAGCAGTTTGGATGTATCAAAAGTAAAAATGTCCTGGTTGGATTCAGCTGACTACAAGCAGTCACTCCTTGATATTTAAGCTCTGAATATACCTCCTCATTGAACAGGAGATCGCATTTTGCTATCACTCCTCTAGAAAAGTTAAGTGTTTAATGAGGTATAACTGTATGTTGCTTTCAGTAACATTTTAGAAAGAATGCAGATCCCAAAACAGTTAAAGAAACTATGTTCTGAGTGTGACTGATATGATACAGATGATACAACCTCTAAACTGAATGCATTTATAGTGCAGTTGAAATTGTGTAAGCTAATTTCATATTATTATCACAAAAATATCACCAGAATCTAGTTTCATAACTGCTATGGGAGATCCTGCCATTTCTTCTAAACCCTTCTGAATAAAGATGGATGGCATTTTACCTACATTTATACTGGTGTCACAGGTCTTTTATATTTTTTTTACTTCTGTTATCAAAAGATATATTTGAGGTATCAGAACTTGGTTGGGACTTTGTGAGAGCCCTGAAAAGGAGGATGAGGATTTCAAGCTCAAGGGATTCTCCGTTCAGTGCCAGAGCAAGCTCCTCACTATCACAGAGCTACACATGGGATGCCCAATATCCAACAAGCAATAGATGCACTCAGAAGTGAAAGCCCATAATTATCCTGAACACTATACCAGAACCACAGCACTAAACCTTGCAGGAAAGCCCACTAGCTGACTGATCCTGGCAAGACCATCCAGGACTATCCTTGTCTTGCAGAAGCCAAAGTAGTACAGAAGACAACTAGGATCCCCCCCCCCCCTTTCTGGATATCCACAGATCACACTGCATAGCAAAAAACATGGTGGCAGGACATTGGATCCCAGTGATGGTCTGGATGAGAGGATAGTAAAAAGATTCAGCAGAAGTAGAGTGAATATGGGAAGAAAAGCAGAAAAAAGGCGAAGAATAAAAAAAGTTAGTACATCTCTGAAAGTCCCATCCCCCACAAACAGATGTCCCACATGGAGAGGACATCAATAAGAATTAGGGACTAGATCTCACTAATGAGATCCCAAACAGAAATTGAAGCAAATATAATTCCATTGTTTGATTCATATTTTTCACAAAAGTATTCACAATAACTTCCTGTGTTTGAAAGTTAAAATGTTTTTTATTTCTTTTGTTAAATGCCAGTTGAAATAATCATGAGATATAGTCTTACTTTCATCACATGCTTATTTCTGAATTAGCATCTGAAGCTGTCCCACTTTTGCATTTTATTAGGGCCTCACTTTACAGTATTATTTCTGGAAAACAGCTAGTTCTCATATGCATTTTTCATCTCACAAAATAAATAAACCAGCTGGAGAATGTAATTACAAACACAATTATGCTAATCTCATACACTTGGTTACTTTGTAATTCTGATCAACTGACTCCTCGTCATCCAGAATCAGGGATGATAAAATATTCCTGCAACCATGTCCACAAACTTTAGCATATAAATGAGTATTCTGTTTCTGCCTACCTCTAAACTGAATGCATTTATAGTGCAGTTGAAATTGTGTAAGCTAATTTCATATTATTATTATTACTATGTGACACCTCCAAAGAGTCCAAGGACTCATCCGGCAAGGGCACACATCCACAACTCTCCGTCTCCACCACTCAATCCACCAACTACAACAAATTTCAACTACCATCATCATCTATGCAAATGCCACCACTAGTATTTTCACAATCACAAACATCCATGCCCATGGCAGAATCTGAACCCACAGCCTTTTGACTGGAAAGTGGATACACTAGCCACTCGGCCAACCAGGCTGGCATATGGAGTTATGAAGGAGCATAATTATCCTCTTGAAAGTTTGGATTCTGTGCCCCAACTTCAGCAAAACAAACTAGCTAGAATAAAGGCATCTCACAGACAAGCATAATACAATGCCTTGCAGTCTTGGATTCCTACTAAGTACTAACACTTGCATCTAAAGCAGTTCTTTGAGTGATTACATTCCTAGGAATAAATCAAAGCAAAATCTAGATTTTGAATTATAATGTAAATTAAAAATATGTAATAAATGTTATTAATAAAAATTAGTATTAAATTATATTACTAAAACATTAAAAAAGTCAGGTGCTGCCAGTGTCCTGAGAAGAATAGAGTTTAAACTGTAGTTAATTCAGTGACACCTTACTAAAATACGAAAACATCGTCTCCTTCGTCATTACATCTTGGAAGGTGTGTAAATACCTAGATAACTCGTCCCCAAGATCGTTACTGGACTCTTCTACTTCTTAGCACAAAGATTTGATTGCCTTAGTGAAAAATGAATGTATTTATTATACTTCAAAACTGTGATCTCACCCACATGTAAACTTTTGAAGACTATTGTAAAAACTCATTTGAATTATCAATGTTGTTTTATAATTCAGTAACGATGAATATACATTAAAAGCAATAAGTTTAACTTAAATATAAGATGAGGCACCTGAAAGTAAACCAAAACTTACTCTTATTAATATTAATAGTTATAATGTTCCTTTTAAAACTACCGCATACAAAATACAAATGATAATTTTTTGACGGTTTCTTCCAACACATTTCACAATTTGTGTTGCAAACTTAAATAGCGCCATCTATACTTGCTGTTTCGTTTATGTAATATAAAACAAACTGTTATTGGGTATAAATGCCAAAAAAACAATTGCAACTAACGTAACGTCATAGTCGTGAATAATGTTTAGTGTTTGATAGTAATGTCGGGACCAACTTTTTATTTGTCGATGAAGGCTGCTGTTACTTTATTGAAAACAAGCAATATTACAATTTGTTATGTGTATTATTAAAATGTGACTGGACTGTCTTCGCTCTGTAGTTTATTAAAAAAAAATCCCACTTAATATATAATACATTATAATACAACACTGGATCAATTAATAGCATGTGCCCATAAATATCTTCTGTTCACAGGGAAGCAGATGAAGAATAGCACGCTTTTGAAGATTAATCTGTGACATCGCTATCATTTGGAAATTCTCTTAGCATAAAGGTTGTGTCGTGTAAGTTCGGCTATCTTTCCTTCTATATAAAACGCATTGTGATAAGTTAAATTAGGAAAAGGAGAAAACACTATGACCGTGTGATGTTTAATCCTTGGGTAAGTAAATGAAAACATAATCATACCTTATATTTATAAAGGAGAATTACCAAAAAAAAAAACGTATCAAAAATAAAACGTGAAACACTTCACACGTATAAATTATGAGTTGTGTGCATTTTTGTATATTATGATATATTTAAAATTATTTAAATACTTTACCCCGAAGTTTGAGTGTATTATAAAACAATAATTAATATATGTGTACCCCCGACATATAGCCTTGTATTCAGATGTGCAATACTCTGTATACCATTCAAAATAAGGTGAAGAAAATTTTACCAGAAGACACAGTTATATTTACTTTACACTGTGAACTGTGACAATGCTATTCACTTAAACTGTATTGTATAATATTAATCAAAAATTCATATGGAAGAAACTAATAAAATGTGAGAGTACCAATTTTTTAGCAGTTATGAAATATAAGTGGTCTTTTCTATTTTGCACATTTTTGTGTCTTCAGCAGATAACTAGAGTAAATGTCAAGGTGTTAAGGGAAATTTGACATTGCTAGCAATTTAGGGACAGTTACTATTTTCACTACACACACCTGACAATTAAACCATGTTACAATACCTATCTGTAATAAAAACACATCATTCACCTGCAGAGTGATTGGTTTTGCATTCGTTTCTTTGACCACAGTAATCCTTTGAATATGAAATGAAATGTCATGCCCATATTCTTCTGATCACAAGAAATAATACAAATCGAATTCATTACCCATTCATTCATTATTAAAAAAAAAAAAAAAGAAGCAAACACTTCAAGCGACTGTAAAGAAAATGATAAAGCATTTTCATTCTCCTTGCTCCTTTTTATGGCAGTTCATGGAAAACCACATAAAAAAAAAAGAATAAGAAGAATGAATTTCTTGTGTTTCTAAAGAACAGCTAATCTTAGGGAGACGTGTAACAGAACACACAAGCTTGTCTTGGATTTCATCATTGCATCAGATGCTTTATTCTGATAAAGATGTTGAATGAGCTCTAATTGGTTTTGTTGAAAGTTGAACTTGAAGTTATCACCTAGGTGATTGTCAATCCTATGAAGGCTTCTGTAAGGAAAAGATATGTGCAACTACAAGATTGATATTCATAACAAACTGAGGGTCCATCTTTGAAGAGCAATCCCATGGAATGAGAAATTGGGTAAAAAGTTCATGGCTGTTTGGAAAAAATGGTTAAAGAATATTTAACAACAGGAAGATAAATAGGTTAGGTGCAAGATGGAGGAATGGTGAGATGGAGCATGCAGTTTGGAAAGAAAAAGTATTATGAAATCAGGTTGAGAGACAATAATCACATAAGGATTATAAAATATAGGCTCAGAAATAGAAGCTGGTACATTTGTAAGGAAGGATGGTTATGGTACTGGTATAAAGAATATAATTTAAGTATTAAATGAATGTTTCATAAGTGTATTTGGAGATATACTGGAGAAAGTAGGGGAGACAAGAGATCTGGGGTTGATGATTGATAGAAACCTAAAATTCAAGGGACATATTGCAAAGGTGGTGAAGGTAACACAGAGGATTGCTGCAATAATGAGAAGGACACTGACCTGCAAAGATAAAAGAATTATCATTCCGTTGTATAAGACCCTGATCAGACCACACTTAGACTATTGTTCTCAGATTTGGTCCCCAGGATTTGAAGGAGTTAAATTAACTCAGAGGCAGACAACAAAGACAGTTTCAAGATGGTACAATGTTAGTTATGAGGATCGGCTGAGGGAATGTTGACTGCAGAGTTTGGTGGATAGAAGAAGGAGAAGTGATATGATTGAGACTTTTAAGCTGTTGAGAGATGGTTACAGGGTTGACACTGGGAAGTTCTTTTGCTTGGTTGAACAGTGGGAAGGAGTGATGACAAGGGGCCATCCCTGGAAGTTATGAAAGGAAATTGTGAGCAAGAGGGTGAGGAGTAGTTTCTTTGCATGGAAAATGGTTGAACCTTGGAATGTATTGCCTGATAGAGTGGTGAGGGCTAGAACGGTCAATGAGTTCAAGGACTGGTATGATAGACTTTGTGTTTCCTAGGAAGGACCTCCCATGATGAGTCTTTTGACTCCTTGTCAAAAGACTCATCATAATGATAATAATAATAATAATATTTTAGTCTGATGAATGTGATTTTTCTACAAAGCTCGAAGAAAAATGGAATGTTGGATAAGGAGCTAGAATTAAATAAACAAACTATCTTTTAATAGTAACTCAGTGTTAAGGTAGGGGTCTTTTAAATCAATTTTTCAAGAAATTTACAGAGCTCTTGACATGCTTCTTTGAAGAAAGCTTTGCAACAGAGATAATCTCAGAAGAGTCAGTAGTATACAAGGGGATTGGGTGCATGACCAAGATTTTTATTAGATTTATTTTTGTTTATCTGAAGTGATAAGAGGTTGGTGTGGGCTAGGATCCTGGATTGAGTGATACTAACAGGATTTTCTATGGGATTTTAGTATGTTTGATCAAAGATAATATTTTAACAATACATGTTGCAGCCATCATGTATGTCACCAGCTGCAACATGTATTGTTAAAATATTACCTTACCTATCTATATAAAAAAAAAAATCAGCTAATGCCTTTTTGTTCCCGTATAGGGCGAGGCCATTTTTAAGCCCTAACTTTTGGAGACTAGTAGGCAGTTCAATCTCCACAGGTAGCCAATCAGAGGTAGCTGGCACAAGGCTATCACTAATTAATTGGCATGCAGTGAAGAAGGCAGCTAGTAAGTGCCGCCATCTGGTGGTTCCTAACCCTAACGCAATATATTTAATGTCTGAAAATAGTGTGGGTTCGACGGCTGATTTTCTCGAGTTTACGGGACGATAAACCCGAGTTTCTGGGAGGAAAAGCCCGCTAGCCCGTGTGGCAGAGATCGACTAACTCTGGAACCGGTCAAGAAAAGGCTTAGAAAAAGTTCCTCTAGTCGTCGACTAGATTCGAACGCCTTTCGTCGTGCGGCCAAGCACTGTAGAGTGCAGACGCCACTTCTCCAATCGCCAAATACCTATATATATATATATATATATATATATATTTGGCGAAGGCCTTTGATAATTGCCACATGACAGGTTGATTTAAATTGCAATGGAGAGAGTTAAATAAAAGATTGATGAATTGGATAGTAGATTGACTATCTAGTAAGTATCACCAACTTGTATGGTAAGAGTTAAGAGCAAAAGCACTAGCTAGTGGAGTGCTAAACTGGTTTGTTTTACACTTACATTAATGATATTAGAAGAAACTTAAATGGAAACTTATTATTCAGATAATAAAGTGAGAGAGAGAGCTACAAGAAAATGAAACAAATGTTCTGACTCAACAGAAGAATTTGAAATAGATTAGCTGTATAGGTACATTACTGCCAGTTCATCGTAGTGAAATATAAGATTTTCTTTTTTTTTATGAGATGTAAATAGTGGAAATGGTTTTGAGTCAGTATGGTGTGAGGTGGAGGTGGGCATGAAGAGGTATTTAGTTGGATGTTGCTATAGGCCAGGGAATGTGGAGGTGGTGATGATGAAATGTATAAATAACTTTGGTTAGTAAATAAGAGCAGGATAATTATTATAGGTGATTTTAATTATGGCAGTATAGATTGCAATGAAAAAATAGTATTTGGGAATAAGAAAAATGAATTTCTTGAGTTCTTAAGAGACAACTATCTTAGGCAGTATGTAAACGAGGGCACATAAGGATGAAGAGCTTTAGATCGGATCATTTCATAAGAGGATGCGATTATGAATGAGGTTTATGCTTTCCTTCAGTTGGTGAGAGTGATTGTGAAGTTGATCACCTGAGTAGTTGTGGCTAGCCATATGAAGACCCCTGTGAGGAAAGGATATATATGGAATTACAACTTTGGTTGCTTTTATTCATTCTCCTTTACTCAGTGTTAATGCCTGCATGCATGCATGCATGCACATATCATTGTTCTGTGATTTCTGATGGCAATGTAATGTTGCCAAAATATAGGAAAGTATTAATGAAAGTTATTATAATTAATATTTTAGAATACGTCGTTATTTCCTGAAAACTAATTGTTATGAATAGTGAACATATAACCATTTCTACTATAAAAACTAGTGAATTGGATTGGATAGTGACTGGCTGTCAGATAGGTATCAGAAAGTTGTATATGGGGGGGCACAGTATCCTAAAAAAGGAAATTCACCAGTGATGTGCTGCAGGGGCCTCTATTGGGGGTCATATGTTCAATTTGTATATTAATGATATTGGAATAGGTGTTTAATTGGTGTTATGCAACTGTTTGCAGATGATGCAAAATTGGGAAGATCAATGCAAAATTAAGTGGATGTCAAGGCTTTACAGGAGGACTTGAATAGATTGTATGAATGGGCAGTTGAGATTCAAAATATACACTTAGTGGGGGAAACTTTAAAGGAGGTAGATGAGGTGAGGGATCTGGGAGTAGTGGTGGTAAAGAACCTGAAATTCAAGGGCCACATTGCACAAGTTGTGAAATCTTCACATGAGATAATGGCAATTATGCAGAGGACCTTGATGTGCAGAAATAAAGAAGTTATTATTTTATTGTATAAGGTCTTGATCAGGCTTCATATGGATTATTATGCATAGATTTGGTCACCAGGTTTTCATGGTGATGAGAATATTTTAAGGTGGTCCAGAGAAGATTCACCATAACTGGTCTCTGGAATGTGGAACATGAAGACAGATTGAAAGAATGTAAATTGCAAAGGCTCATGGACAGGAAGAGGAGGAGGGGATATGATTGAGACATTTACCACTCCTAGAAACTGTATAAGGAAGATGTGAGCAAAGGAGTGAGTAGCAGGTTCTTTGCATGGAGAATGGTTGATGAGCTTATTATTTATATGGGTACTCCATGGAGTCAAAAGACTCGCTGCAGGAGACCACTCTATCCATTAACTCCCTGTCATGCATCTCCTTAAACATATTTATTGTTGTGGGGGAAGTGTACTCGCAACCACTGGCAATCAGTTTCACTCATTTACCACTCTCCAAGTAAAGAACCTGGTCCACACCATTACTTAGACAACTTCCAAGTGGGACTCCTTGTTTTCCTCCTACTCCCCATGTATTGAAAAATTTCTTCTGTGTCAATCTTATAGAATCCTTTTAGCAACTTATAAGTTTCTATCATATCCTCTTCCCGTCAGCTAAATCATATCATATCCTCGTGAACATTCCACAGAGACCTCTCACCAGCTTGGTCACTTGTCTCTGAATCTTCCTCCCACCTCTCGATCAACAAGAAATGCTGGTCACCAAATCTGTGCACAGCATTCAACATGTGGCTAAATCATAGTTATAAAGAGGGATAATAACCTCTCTATCTTCACTTGTCAATGTGTTCTTCAGCATCCAAGCAATCCTATAAGCTATTTTGCTAACTCCTGCAATATGTCTTCTGAATTTTAATTTTCTATCCACCATCACCCCAAGATCCCTAGCCTCATCAGTTTCCTGTAAACTAGTGCCATCAATATGATTTGAAGTATGTAATCTTTTCATCCTGAAGTGCATTATCTTACATTTTACAACATTCAGTTGACAACCATGTGCCCACACTGCCAATTTATTTAAATCATCCTGTACGATATCCACATCACCTTTATCAGCTATTGCCTTCCCTAGTTTTGATCATTGACAAACAACTGAATATCCCCCTTTCAAATCTTCTGTGATATCATTAATGTACAAATTAAAGAGTAGTCCAAATACAGAGCTCTGGGGTATTCCACTAGTCACACTCATTCGCCTTGATTCCACTCCACCATACACCACCCTCTGTCCATCATCCACCTCCCCTCCTCATCCATGCCACCAGCTTCTTATCCATTCCTATTTGCTCCAACTTATTGTAATAGTTTTCCTTGTGGTATTCTATCAGATTACTTTGCAAAGTCCAACAGTATTGTGGTGTAGCCATTTCCTTGATCCAATTCTGGTGTCACCTTATTATAAAAATGACCCAAGCAGAGATACAATATTCCAAAAAATAAACAACATCATTAATAGCAAAATAATAGTGAAATCCAACATTACTCCCAACTTACCAAAAGCCCTATTATCTTTATAAATGAACCCGAATATAATGATCACTATAGCAGACAAAGGGGATACAGTAGTCATCATCATCAACAAAACCGATTACCACAAGAAAATAATGGCCATCTTAAACGATCAACTTACCTACCAAAAAATCCAAAATGATCCCACCTCCAACCTCATAAAACAAATCAACAACACCCTACACACTTTAAAAAATCAGAACAAGATAGACAAAACCACAATGAAAAACACAACACTACATGTACCCCTTGTATGTTCGGGAACATCAAAACCCACAAAGATGGTTACCCAATACGGCCTATAGTCTCCTACAAGAACAGCACCATTAGCAAAATTCGTAAAACCAAACTCATTAAACCACTACTTACAACGTCAAACTCCATGATCAAAAACACGGACGACCTATTCCAGAAAATAAACAATTTTAAATGATATAATCACGTAATCACGAGAAAGATATTTATTTAACCAAATATTTCGGTCTGGAAATAGCAGACCATCGTCGGTGGTATTACAAGAACAGTTTAAAAAATATACAAGCTAGAATACTAACAATAGATCGTTGAAATTAGAACATGCCGCGTGATGTTATATCACTAAGTATGAAACGAAATATTTTGAAGTAGAAACATGATTGAATTTGCTATTTAAAAAAAAAAAAAAAAAAAAAAAAAAAAAAAATTAATGAGTAATCTTGATTAGGCTTTCCCAGATTTTTGATATAGATATGCAGTCATTACGATTCAGGTTGGGATGATGGAGCAAGGCCTCCACGCTTTCCTTGAACAAACGTTCGAACCTGTAACGGGATCTATGTAAGAGGCGCGTCTTGGACCAAAGGATGCTGTGGTCAGTTTCAATCCCGTGTTGAGCCAAACCAGACTTTTCAGGTTTATTGTGAAGAATGGATGATTGATGTTCTTGGATTCTTTTTTCAAGAGAACGTCCAGTCTGTCCAAAGTAAGAGAGATCACAGTTGCAAGGAATTTGATAAACTCCAGGAAGAGATAAAGTTGAGCGTTTGTCTTTAGGAGAAGGAAAATGAGAAGACAATTTGTTAATAGGAGAATACGTAGCTGTTAAATCATATTTCTTCAAAATTCTTGCGATAGGTTCTGAAATACCGGAGATATAAGGAATAGGTACTCGACGTATTGAATCTTTGTTGTTTTGTGGAGGATTATAAGATGTAAGAAGACGTTGAATACTTTTTTCAGAAAAGCCATTGAGTTTCATGTGTTGCTGGATAGTAGAAAGTTCTTTCTGTAGATAATCAAAAGTAGAACAATTAGTTTTGGCTCTTTTGATGAGACATTTTATAATTCCTGTTTTATGACATGGATGATGGGCTGATTCTTTCAGAATATAACGACCTGTGAATGTTGGTTTCCTGTATACTGTAGTTGTAAGAATATTTGAAGATGATCGGATGAGGAGAACGTCTAAAAAAGATAACTGGTTGTTTTCTTCTAATTCCATAGTAAACTTTATGCGATGATGTAAGGAATTAATACTGTTTAAAAAGGAAGATAAAGTGTTTTTACTGTGAGGCCAAATAGCAAATATGTCATCTATATATCTTACCCAAAAAGATGGTAGAGGGAAACTAGATGTGAAGAGGACTTTTTCTAAATGTTCTAAATAAAAGTTGGCTAAAGCTGGAGAAAGAGGACTTCCCATGGCTGTTCCTTCTACTTGGCTATAAAATTTGTTTTGACATATGAAATAACCAGAATGTATAACGAAATCGAATAGTTTTATAATATCTTGAGGAAAGATGTCAGCAAGTAGTTTTAAAGTTTCCTTAAGAGGTACATTGGTGTATAAAGATTCTATATCAAAACTAACCATAAGATCTGTAGGTTGTAATGAGACATCTTTTAATTTTTCTAAGAAATCTGAGGAGTTTTTTAAAAAAGAACTCGAGTTGCCAATGTAAGATTTCAGTAATTTAGCTAGATATTTGGCTATACGGTAAGTAGGAGAATCAATGCAATCTACTATTGGACGAAGAGGATAGTCAATCTTATGGATTTTTGGAAGGCCATAAAATCTAGGAGGTCTTGCAAAATGAGTTTTAAGTCTTTCAATTGTGTCTTTATCTAAACTGATGACTTCATCAAGGAGAGAATTTAATTTCTTTAGTTGTCTGTTGGTTGGATTATAATCAATTTCTTGATATGTGGAGCGATGAAATTATCGCTCCACATATCAAGAAAATCGATTTTTTCAAAAAATGGATTTTTTCAAATGGATTATGGATTTTTTCAAAAATCCATAAGATTGACTATCCTCTTCGTCCAATAGTAGATTGCATTGATTCTCCTACTTACCGTATAGCCAAATATCTAGCTAAATTACTGAAATCTTACATTGGCAACTTGAGTTCTTTTTTAAAAAACTCCTCAGATTTCTTAGAAAAATTAAAAGATGTCTCATTACAACCTACAGATCTTATGGTTAGTTTTGACATCTAGTTTCCCTCTACCATCTTTTTGGGTAAGATATATAGATGACATATTTGCTATTTGGCCTCACAGTAAAAACACTTTATCTTCCTTTTTAAACAGTATTAATTCCTTACATCATCGCATAAAGTTTACTATGGAATTAGAAGAAAACAACCAGTTATCTTTTTTAGACGTTCTCCTCATCCGATCATCTTCAAATATTCTTACAACTACAGTATACAGGAAACCAACATTCACAGGTCGTTATATTCTGAAAGAATCAGCCCATCATCCATGTCATAAAACAGGAATTATAAAATGTCTCATCAAAAGAGCCAAAACTAATTGTTCTACTTTTGATTATCTACAGAAAGAACTTTCTACTATCCAGCAACACATGAAACTCAATGGCTTTTCTGAAAAAAGTATTCAACGTCTTCTTACATCTTATAATCCTCCACAAAACAACAAAGATTCAATACGTCGAGTACCTATTCCTTATATCTCCGGTATTTCAGAACCTATCGCAAGAATTTTGAAGAAATATGATTTAACAGCTACGTATTCTCCTATTAACAAATTGTCTTCTCATTTTCCTTCTCCTAAAGACAAACGCTCAACTTTATCTCTTCCTGGAGTTTATCAAATTCCTTGCAACTGTGATCTCTCTTACTTTGGACAGACTGGACGTTCTCTTGAAAAAAGAATCCAAGAACATCAATCATCCATTCTTCACAATAAACCTGAAAAGTCTGGTTTGGCTCAACACGGGATTGAAACTGACCACAGCATCCTTTGGTCCAAGACGCGCCTCTTACATAGATCCCGTTACAGGTTCGAACGTTTGTTCAAGGAAAGCGTGGAGGCCTTGCTCCATCATCCCAACCTGAATCGTAATGACTGCATATCTATATCAAAAATCTGGGAAAGCCTAATCAAGATTACTCATTAATTTTTTTTTTTAATAGCAAATTCAATCATGTTTCTACTTCAAAATATTTCGTTTCATACTTAGTGATATAACATCACGCGGCATGTTCTAATTTCAACGATCTATTGTTAGTATTCTAGCTTGTATATTTTTTAAACTGTTCTTGTAATACCACCGACGATGGTCTGCTATTTCCAGACCGAAATATTTGGTTAAATAAATATCTTTCTTGTGATTACGTGATTATATCATTCAGTCTTATGTCGCAAGTATCCTTAAAACAACCTAAACAATGTTACTTTATCCCGGGAAGACATCCTCACCTCATTGGATGCAACTTCATTATACACAAACGTAGACATCCCCAGAACATTAGACATTGTACACACACTACTCACAGAGGACCACACACTTCACGCATGCACAAAATTAACACCCAGTGACATCATAAACTTGATCAAACTCATAACATCAGCCAACTTCTTTAAGTTCAAAAACAAGATCAATGTATGTTCAAATTTTCGGTCTCCCTCTGGGCCAAAACATCAGTGGACATCTAGCGGAATTATTCTTGGCACACACAGAATCACTCCTACTCCACCCTTCCTTTACCCCCTGCCATCACCTTTTATGACAGAGACGTGGACGGCATTCTATGCATTGGAGAACTTACACACATCACCACCTTACAAACATCCCTTAACAATTACAGTAACAGACTAAAATTCACCATGGAAACCAAACAGAACAAATCCATCAATTTCTTAAACCTGATGTTAATCAGAACTAACAACAAAATAGCCACAAAAATATACCACAAACCCATGCATATCGGAAGCTCCCTCCATTTCAGTTCATACCATCCATATTCAGTTAAAAAATCAGTCATCCTATCAAAATTTATAAATGCTTACAAATTCTCAACTAACCATAATTATCTCAACATGGAGTTAAAGAAATTAACACAGATTTTTAAAAATCACAACTATCCCACACAACACTAATAAATTACGCAAACAGAACAGCAAAACCCTTCAAAACAACCCTGCAACCAAAACAGACTTCCCAACACGAAAGGTTATCAAACTGCCCTACATTCAAAACACATGCAAAGCCTACAAATATATTTTCATACACACTGACTATAAACTAGTGTTCACCACGAATCAAAAATTAGCAACTCTCCTAAAACCCACTAAATTTCTCACACACAAAGAAATACTAGAACACCACAATGTAGTCTACAAAATTCCTTGCCAAAAAGACTGTGATATCACCTATTCAGGTTCTACCATCAGGTCTTTATGGGCTAGACTACAAGAACATTTCTGGGACTGTAACATCCCTATTCCAGAATATTTAAACACAAAAAAATGCAACATCAAAAAGAAAAATAGAATACAGAGTACAGAGAAGACAGAAATAGCAGTTCACGCCCTCAAACACAAACATACCCGCAAATTGACAAGACCATAATAATAGACAAACAAGACAATGAAACAATGCTTAGAATATCGGAAACATTTGCCATAAAATGTGACGAAAACTCAATCAACATCCACTGACCCTACGTAATTTCCGAATGTTGGAAGCTCCACAATATAAAAATGAGGTCACGACTTCAACCAATAAGTGACAACCCCCCCCCCCCCAAAGCAGACATGCCAAACCGTCCTGACATAGCCCTACACTTCTCCCTTAATGTTCCAATGATGATACAGGATTGAAACGGCTAGCACCCCATTAACGCCCCCCCACCTTGGTTTCCCATATAACCCTTCCCCAAAAAGCACCTTTAAATATAATAATGTATATATATGTATATATATTATTTTAAAAAACCCGGGTTTTCTAATTTATCAAACAACCCCTCCACGTTTCCAAACCCTCCCTTTTTTTAACAGCAAACAGCAGAAGTATGGAGAAAGAAGACATCCCAACTTCCAAACAAGGTATGTGCAAATTTTCTTCCTCTATTAATCTGCATATATTTACCTTTAAAATACACTTATAATACCCTAAGAATTCTTGAGAAAAGAGGCAATGTATTTAAAATAAGGGACACTCCTAAACGAAGACAAGCAAAAATAGCCGTAATAATAATCAATGTGAATAAATTACTGGGGCAGGACTTGCCTTTTACAAAATACAGAGTATCATATTCGTATCCACCCATTCCTGAATTTTACTTTTAACCAACTTTTCCAATACTTTAAACCACCACTCCAGAGATACTAATTGGTCTGTAATTTGCTACTTCTGTCTTGAAGCCACCTTTATGTAATGTAACTATCTTACCCTCTTTCCATTCCCTTGGAACCTTGCCAGAGCTTATGCTGACTTAGATTAATGTCAGCAGATTAATGTTAGATTAGTGTCAGCATCTTCGTCAGAAACAACTTCATCAGAGGCACTGCAAGTTCACTTGCCCATTCTTGTAGTACACAAGCTGACATATCGTCCAGATGTGCTGCTGTATTTGCATTGATATTTTTCAATATACTGAGTACCTCTAGTTCTTCTACCTCAATGCTCACATCAGTCTGTCACCACAAATTCATCACCTGGATCAGGGGTTGGCAACTGGCGGGCCGCATGCGGCCCAAATGTGCATTTTTGGCAGCCCACAAAAGGTTGACCATACTTATATGGCATGTGGCCTGTATGTTGAATTATTTAAATAATACATTTTATAATATGAATAATAAATTAAAAATAATTTGATACCAATATTTCTTGATATCGCCCTGCAACTTGGTGTGAGTCAACCGTGTCAGTCATCACAAGTGGGAATAAAAAGGCAACTTCATCCGACGACAACTGAGATTTTGCTGCACTTTTGCAGTTGTATTCCCTGGTTCGTCATATATTTGTTAAAAATAATTTCAAAAATGCGTTCAAGAAAACGTAAAATTGCACGTTAAGGAAGAAGGTTTACTAATGAATGGAACAGCAAGTACTTCTTTATTGAAAATGGGGGTAAGCCACTTTGTCTTATTTGTCATAAAGCGTTGCTGTTATGAAAGAATATAATATCAGATGTCATTACGAGAATGAACATGAAAGCCAATACAAGGGTTTGAACTGTGAACTTAGAAAAAAATCATTAATAAATTAGAAGCTTCTTTGATTGCTCAGCAAAACATATTTAAGAAGCCAAGTAGTCATAATGAATCGGTTGAGTATAAGGACGTTACACAACTATCTGATAAAAAATGGATTATCTCTTGCATTTATGGTAGATATTACAGTACCTTAACGGATTTTAATTTGAACCTGCAGGACCAAAGTAAATTACTAGCAGAACTGTTTTCTGACATGAAAGCTTTTGAAGGCAAACTATGTCTGTTGAAGAAACATATGATGGAAGAAAATCTACATCATTATATATGTTGCAAATCTGCATCTACAGTTGGATGACAAACACAAAAGGAAATTTTTGATGGTATCATTGAAGATTTACAAACGGAATTTTCAACAAGATTTGTGGATTTTCATTAAAATAGCATCGAAATGCGATTATTTTTGAACCCTTTTAATGTTGACATTGATGATGTACCAAACCAACTACAGATGGAAGTTTTGCAATTACAACACAATGAAACATTAAAGAAGCACACACATACATTTGTGAACAAGCATTTTCTTCCATGAGTTTTAGAAAAAATAAATTTTCTTCTCGACTGACTGATAAACATTTGCATGCTTTGATTCGAATTTGCACCTCAGGTTATAAAGTAGATATAGATAATCTGGCTAAGGGAAAACAATCACAAAAGTCACATTAAGCAGGGAGACACACATATTGTGATGCATAAACCCTATTACTTTGTTTTTACGTGATAATTTTCATTGAGTTTCATTTTCATGCCCCATGATTGATATAATAAAAATTGATAACTTAAGTATTTTTTTCACTCACTATTTTCTCCTAATTAAACGTTTGCGGCCCGATTATTAAAAATAAAAGTTGAATGTGGCCCATGAGCCTGAAAACGTTGCCGATCCCTGACCTGGATGATATATCCTTGCAAAGTGATCACTTAGTAGGTGAACTATTTCTTATGCCTCTGTCACTTTCCTGCTATCAGCTCCGAGTAAAGTTATCTTTCCATAATCATTATTTAGCTTACTTGCTATATAGCAAAAAAAAAAAACTCTTGGATTTACTTTGACCTGTTTAATTTTCTCTCATAATCTGATTTAGCCTGCCTTACCATACTAGTTATCCTTCTTGCTTGTGCTTTATATTGCTCATGTGCATGCTGATCATCTTTATATTCCTTCTTCAATGCTTTTTTTTTTTTTTTTGCAGCTTCTTTATATTTCTAGTCATCCACTTAATCCTTACTCAGTACATCCTCCTAACCCTGGGTATGCACTCTGATACTGTCTTGCTCAAACAATCCTTGACTGCTTCCCATGCAGGAATAACATTCATTCCATGTAGTTTCTTATGCCATGGCACTGGTCTAAGTTGCCTCCCAAATTTGGCATAATTGCCAGCTTTGTAGTTCCACATAAACCCTTTCTTGACTGAAATTTCTGCATGTTGAGCATCCTCCAAAGAACAAGACTGCATGGTTTACTTTCCTTGATCGGATGTAGAGTTGCTACTGTAGTTATAGATAGATAAATATTATCAGATCCAACACTCGCAAACCCCTGGTTCCTTCCATCACATGCTGTTTCAGGTAATTGTATAAATTCCATTCCCATGTGCCCTTTCTTCCTTCCAATATCTATCACCATAGTTGAAGTCTTCCATGATAATTCCTCAGCCTGCACTCATGCTAATCTGCTGATGCATGTTGTCCACATCTTCTTCTTCTAAAGCAGCAACCAACAATATATTTTGTCATATAGGCCTCTATCTCACACCAGACAGCTTCAAATGAACTATTGCCATCAGATTGCAATCTTCCTTAACTTCTATTTTTGTTGGTTGAAGTTCTTCAGCTATCATTAATAGTACTCCTATTCCTTCTCTGAAAATACAATATCCATTACATTCTATCCCTGTAACTATATCATTCTCTGACAACCAGGTCTTGCTGATGCCAATTATTTTTGGACAAGTTGAGCTGACCAATGCCAAAAAAACTCTTCTCCTTTATTTCTGATACTTTGGGCATTCGTGTGCATGCATTTCAACATCCCCTTGCAAGTTACCCTTACATAATGTCATTACCTGCCCATTCAGATTCGAAACCTGGGAAACTGCACTTAGCCACTCCTGGGATAGATAAATATATTTCCACAGAGTTATTCCTGCATTCACACTCACACTCATATGTCCCACTTGTAGCTAGACACGTGCTTGATTGCTTCTCCCCTGACATCTCTAGTTTCCCTGATTTTTCACTTACAAACTCGCACTGAACAACACTTTCTCCAGGCACCTAACTCCAAAACCATTTTAAGTGCAATCCATCAAGCATATATAGGTCCTTATGCCCATCAAATTCATGACACACATCTGTAAACTGCACACCATTCCTCCTGCACAATCTTCTCATTGGCAGTCATGACCCTTCTTGATTCTGTCCTATCAGACTAAGGCAGTTGGCTCATAATCTTTACTTACTCTTCATCTCTGCTTCTTCTAACAACTCTTTAATATCTTCTGTCATTGCATATTTCTCACACTTAGTAAAGATTAATAATGAAATTATTTTTATGAAGAATTGAATGACTAGAACCGAGATTTAAGTAAAAAGGTTTTAATATAAAAACACTACTAGTTTAGACCTGTAACAGCCTTCATCAGGTGACATTATAAAAGAAAGAAAAAAAGAAAAAACACCAAACACTGAAGGTTAAAAGACTATAAACAACATAGAGAGTCTCTATACATAATTAGCATGAAAACGTTGTAGTTGTATTTAAAGCTGTTCTTTCGTTTGTTGCATTGTTGGGAGAGTGCATGCTTGCAGCATCACGATTGTACATGATTACAGCTGAATGACTATCTGGGAGGTTGTAGCTCAAGTTATTATTTAGATGAACAGAATTGAAGATGATTTCTCTTGATTCCATGATTTTTCTCTCTAGTTCATCATTGCAACAGAAGATGTTAGTAGATTTTTCCCAGCAGACTTTGTGACTTTGGTTTTCATCATTAGGATTAGCCATTTTCATCATTAGAGAGAAAAATCGTGGAATTTAGAGAAATCATCTTCAATCCTGTTCATCTAAATAATAACTTGAGTTACAACCTCCCAGATAGTCATTCAGCTGTAATCATGTACTGGCGTTCATGTGATGCTGCAAGCACGCACTCTCCTAACAATGCAGCAAACGAAAGAACAGCTTCAAATACAACTACAACGTTTTCATGCTAATTATGTATAGAGACTCTATGTTGTTCATAGTCTTTTAACCTTCAGTGGTTAGTGTTTTTTCTTTTTTCTTTCTTTTATAATGTCACCTGATGAAGGCTGTTACAGGCTGAAACTAGTAGTGTTTTTATATTAAAACCTTTTTACTTACATCTCGGTTCTAGTCATTCAATTCTTCATAAAAATATGTATGTTAATGGAGTTAATAATCATTCTTTCATTATTATATTATATATATATATATAAACACACACACACTAGATCACGAGCTACATTGGTACATACTACAGTGGGCTGAGAATAACTGTTGACCATAGCCTGAAAACAGTTGGAAAAATTTTGTGAGGTGGTGGTGGAGGTGGTTTTCTACCAAGTAGATTGCTCTTCTCTGATAGCACTGAGCATTCCAAAAAAAAAGTGAGAATGGCATTCTTAGGTTGATCAGATTCTAGACATAAAGTATTAGGAGCTGTAGAGGTGAGAAAAAGTGTTTTGAAAAAAGCGACACTCTTTCCTGGAGACTGATGAGGTCATGTATATGCTTGTGATAAACTAGAAGGGGAAATTAGCACAAGAAGAGAAAAATTAATGTTGACATGCAGAAATTTTTTTCTTGAACTGTCTTTGCACCGTTGTTGGAGAATCAAGACATGAATAATGCTCAAGTATTTTGAAGAATATGGGACATTTTATTTGGATTTATTATTGGACCATGATTCTTTATAAATATATGTATACAATCATCTAAAAGTTTCACCAGCTTAAGGCTGTCTGGCTTCTTCAGGACAAGAAATGGGTACACTAATATTAAATGCTAAAAAAAAAAAACGAATGCAGTAACGACAGTAAAATTAATTAAAATTGAAATGACGCATGACATTAAGAGTATTGAGCGTGGAGACTTAGTCATTGTTTGTAGATCGCATTTTATAGTTTTTCATGAAATTGAGTTCTGTTAAACATAGTGAATTTATTAAGCTTTTCCTAATGTCTTTTAATATCATGCCTTGATTTATGTTAAGATTGTCTCCTGTCCGGAGTACCACTGCAGCTTCTTTAAAGTTTCTACATCTGAAATCTTCTTCAGTGTTATGGCATGGAGCTTTTGTCCCAATCTATGGAGTGGTTCGAAATCGAGAAATGGTGGGCTAATCCTAAGGTGTCTGTTCTGTTGTTGTTGACATCTCCTATATGTTCTTTTTTTTCGGATTTCTAAGCTTCGTGGCATTTGGCCTATATAATTCAGTCCACAGGAACGTGGGATGTTATATACACCTGTGTATTTGTAGAAGGCAGTGCTATTCTTAGGAGATCTTAACATGTGTCTTGTAGTTAAAATTGGTTTGAAGGCAACCCTGATGTTGAAAGACCTCATGATTTTTGCCATTTTCATTGAAACTGAGCCGGCATAAGGTATGACGATGGACGATGTATACTGCTTAACTTGAGGTTGTCGCTGTGGGCTGTTTCTGTTGAGAATCTTTTGAATAATATTTTCTGTGATGATATTTGTTGTCTATTTTTAAGCATATTCTGATTAACTGGACAATATTTTGTACAATCTAATTAGCTAAATAAATTTAATATTTTCTCCATTAAACACCAACGTGTTTAATGGGGAAAATACTAAATATACAGAAAATATGGACAGGAGACAATCTCAACAGAAATCAAGGCATGATATTAAAAGACATTTGGAAAAACTTAATAAATTCACTATGTTTAGCAGAATTCAATTTCGCGAAAAACTATAAAACGTGATCTACAAACAATGACTAAGTCTCCACTCTCCATGCTCTTAATGTCACGCATCATTTCAATTTTAATTAATTTTATTGTCATTACTGCATTCTTTTTTTAGCATTTAATGTTAGTGTACCCATTTCTCGTCCTGAAGACGCTAGACAGCCTTAAGCTGGCAAAACTTGTTCACGATTGTATACATATATTTATGAAGAATCATGATCCAATAATAAATCCAAATAAAATGTGTCATATTTAGTATAAAAGGACCAAATATTAACAGTGAAAATATTTTGAAGAATGTGGGATGGCAGTTATCCTTCCAGTTAAATTATTTTTTTAATTTTTGGTTTGGATTCAATTAGAGTAGGTGTTTGTAATCATACCATGAAAAGGAGGAATAGAAGCCATGGAGGTCATCTTATGTGGCACTATTTTAATGGCAGAAAATATGAGATCGAGAACAGCAGGGTGAAGGACATTCTGTAGTAAATGAACTCTGAAGAGGTTGTGATCTGAGTTACCTAAAGGAGAACTGATATCTGCAATATGTTTGAAAGGAAAATTGCTTAGGAAAAGGTCAAGGGTGTGGCAAGATGGACAGAATTATCTGGTTGTTTGTTCTCAAAAAATCAAGGTTCCGAGATAAAGGTTGGAGCAGCATGTGAATGCTTCAAAATACGAATCATTAATCATGGATGTTGATAATTGCTTACGTTGGTGTTTAATGGAGAAAATACTAAATTTATTTTACTAATTAGATTGTACAAAATATTATCCAGTTAATCAGTCATCAAGGCAACTTCATGGGCATAAAGAAATATGCTAAGCAAGTCACACATGTACGCAATCAGGAAAGCAGACAGACATTGCAAAAGGCAGACTCCTACAGTCCAAACTGATGCCCTCTCTGGGTGCTGTGGTGGAACCTTGCTATAGTTCTCAAATGTTGATCTCCCAGATTTTTGCCAACACAATGCAGCTAAATGTGTTTAAGTTTGGAGAATGGTTGTAGTGCTGTTGTGGATTACAGAAAGAGTTTGTCTGCTTTAAATCTGTTCCTGTATAAGAAGGTTATTTTCCCATGAATACAGATCCAGTGATCTGTATTAATGGCATGGCCTGCCATCCTGCAATGGATGTGGTGCAAATTATGTACATAGTTTGTGTGTTCTAGACAGGTATTAGCATCTTCCTGTTTGTCTGAATTATGTAAGTTTGCAGGAATAAGGTGGTCTTAGTGGAAAGGATTTTTTGGTGAGTAGATAAGGGTAACTAGTTTTTGGTATGGACTGAAGAGGTCTGGATGCATCCAATTTTTTCTGACATGGCCTGAATGTAAGGGAGCAGTGGATTTTTTGTGTTTTAGGATTTTGGGGGAGGATGGACAGAGAGTTCTGTTTATTTTGTTAAGGGGGAAGCTGTTGGCTAGAAAATTCCCCGAATGCGAGTGTGGTCCAAGCAAATAGTTTCCTTGCTCTGTTAGCTGAGGTTTTAATAACACACTTCTGGGAGGGATGTACCTTCCAGTGTAGAGTGGGTTTTCTGTAGATTGAAAAGGATCCATTGAGTACCTGAGTAACTGGAGTGTTAAGGCATATCATAAAGGGCAGACAGTTTTCACCATCAAAAAGAAAAACAGTAACTGTGTGCCCTTCCTTGACACTCTAGTCACCCAGCTACCCAATCGATCCTTATCCTATTTCTGAAATCTTCCACCATTCACAGCACTACAACATTCTCCAAACTTAAACAAATTTGGCTCCACCATTATTATTATTATCTGACCTCCATGGAGTCAGAGACTCATTGTAGGAGGTACACTATACTACACTACATTACACACACACAAAGCTCATCCAACTATATCTGAAACTGATTCAATGTGTCTACAGTCACAACATACTCGGGTCCAGAGAAGATTCACAAAGACTGCTAACCACCTTTGTGAATCTTTTCTGGACCCTTTCTAATATAATCTCATCACAATTAACACCTGGTGACGAAATATGTGCACAACAATCCATGTCTGGACCCTTTCTAATATAATCTCATCACAATTAACACCTGGTGACGAAATATGTGCACAACAATCCATGTGAGGCCTATTCAAGACCTTATACAATGGCATCATAACCTCTTTATTCCTGTATATCAAGTCCTCCACATCATTGCCATTATCTGATGCGACATCTTCAACTTGTGTGGACACCCTGAATTTCATCTCCTTGTCCTCCACCACCACTCCCAGATCTCTCATCTTCTCTACCGCCTTTAACCCTGCAGAGGTCGTGGCTGATCTGACAGATACAAACAAATGGTTTAATATAAATATTCTTACACATATCTAGCATATAGCTTGGAGGTCATGACTAGCTGCACATGCATATATTATGAGTGATATTCCACACTGTTTATGCGGTCAGTTTTGATTTAACATGCGTTATGTAAAGGTGTGTGATATTTGATAGTAAATTGTATCTGAGAGATACCACAAACTCCGATGTCAGTATAGCATTGGTTTAGTCGTTTTTTTTTTTTTATTATTATTTATTTACCATTAAAAATGGCTGGAAAAATATATTGATTGGATAATCCATCAGCGAATGTTACTCGAGTCTGATGATGAGAATGATAGAGTCGGATGTGAAAGTAATATTTGATATTAAATTGTATCCGAGAGAGATACTGCGAGCTCCGATGTCAGTATGGTATTGGTTTAGTTTTTATTATTATTATTATTATTATTGAGCCTGTGTAGCTCAGTGGATGTGGCGTTTGCCAACCACGGCGCTTGGCCGCACGAAGGAAGACTTAGTTTTGAGTCTAGTTGGCGACTAGAGGAAATTTTTCTAAGCCTTTTTTCGACCAGTTCTCGAGTTAGTCGATCTCTGGCACGGGCAAGCAGGTTTTTCCTCCCGGAAACTCGAGTTTTTCGTCCTGTAAACTCAAGAAAATCGACCGTAGAACCCACATTATTTCAGACATTAAATATATTGTGTTAGGGTTAGGGACCACGAGATGGCGGCACATTTGAGCCGTCTCTCTTCACTGAGTACTGCTTAATTAGTGATAGCCTTGGGCCATCTATCTCTGATTGGTACCAGTGGAGATTGAACTGCCCACTCAGTCTCCAAAAGTTAGATAGGGCTAAATGGCCTCGCCTACTCCCCGTATACGGGAATAAAAAGGCGTTAGCTGATTTTTTTTTTATTATTATTTGTTTCTTTTTTCAATAATTTCTAGATTGTAACTGAAAATAAATAAACCATCATGTATTATATTTGCAATGTTTTTTTTTTCTTTTGTTTTATCACATACTAGTAATGAATGTATCTCTTGGATACATACAACCTAAGCTGCAATTTTTTTCCCCATGACCTCCGCAGGGTTAAAGTTTCCTTACCAAGTGCATACTATGCATCCCATCGTTGCTTTATCAAATTTCAAAACCTTACACTTTGCAACATTGAGCTGATAGTTCCACTTACTTGCCCTTTCATGCAATATATTAAAGTCTTGTAAGGTGATAACATCTGCTTAATTCTCCATTGCTCTCCCCAATTTTGCATCATCTACAAACAGCTGCATATCATCAGTTAAACCCATCCCAATATCATTAATATACAAATTGAAGAACAATGGTTTTAAAACTGACCTCCTGCAGTACACCATTAGTGACCACCTTCTTTTGGGATAGTGCACCTGATAGATATAGGTACCTATATGACAGTCAGTCACTGATCCAACTTAGAAGTCTGTTATTCATTCCCATCCGTTTCAGTTTATTTAACAGCTTGTCATGTGGCAGTCTATCAAAAGCTTTTGAAAAATCTAGTATACCATTGTTTATGCATCTCCCTTGTTCAAGATATTTGTCACCTTCTTATAGTATATAAGTAAGTTAGTAAAACATCATCTCCCTTTGAAAGTTTATTTTTCACTTGGTTAGAGTATAATAAATTTAGTTTAAACCTTTATCCAAGTGTGAGCAAACAAGTTTGCGCCTGAAAGTATCTTCAGGACTGGGGTAAGGTAGTACAACAACGGGCAACTCATTGCAAAGGTGGAGCAAGCTAACATCACTCCTATCTCAGTATCTCCCAAAATGCAAAACACATTTTGCAGATATATATAATGTTATGCATTAAGGGGAGGGCACTACCCTGACTAGTTTAGACTTTTATTGAGGTCTCTTCAGTGGGAGCCAGGCCCTGATGTGGAGATACCAGGCAGAAACAATAGCAAGGTCATCTCTACCTATAGGAGTTGCCAAACGGTGTGCCACCTTTTTATTAAATTACTCTGGATTTTGAAAAAGATGTTGAAAGTTTATTTTTGAAAAATAAACTCCTATAGGTAGAGATAACCTTGCTATTGCTTCTGTCTGACATCTCCACGTCTGGGCCTGGCTCCCACCGAAGAGACCTCAATAAAGGTCGAAACTAGTCTGGATAGTGGCCCTTTACTTAATGCATAACATTATCTCCCATAATGTTTTGCATTTTGGGAGATACTGAGATAGGAGCGATGTTAGATTGCTTCACCTTTGCAACGAGTTGCCTAGTGTTGTACTACCTTACCCCAGTCCTGAAGATACTTTCAGGTGCAAACTTTGTTTGCTCTCACTTGGATAAAGGATTAAACTAAATTTATTATCATCTCCCTTTAACAAACCCATGCTGATAACTACAGAGAATACTGCTGTTATCAACCTATTTCTGTATCCTACTTCTCACTAATCTCTCTAGTACCTTCAATACAACCCCAGATATATAGATTAGCCGATAATTTGTAACAACAGCCTTATCACCACCTTTATGCAGTAGAACAGTTTTACCTTCTTTCCACTCCCTTGGATCATATACTGTTGTTTAAGACTTATTAAACAGGCATGCCAATGCTACTGCCAATTTCCTGCAACATTTCCTTAAGACGCAGTGATATGACATCAAACCCTATCACCTTATTAACACCAAGCTTATTTTATTTCTTTGGATACCACCTGCTCACTCACAATTAAGCCATCCTCTTCTTTGTCCTCTACACTTAAGTTTCTCATGATTTCACCCTGATGAAGATGAAACACTTATAAATTGGTCAGTGAATGCCTCAACAATGTCCTCCTTTGCAGCAGTTACCATTCCATCATCTTCATCCATTAACATCATCTTACCATAATCATTCTTCCTTCTACTTGCCACATATTAAAAAAAACTCTAGGGTTTTTCTTTACCTGATTTGCTAATTTCTGCTTATATGCATTTTTGTTGTCCTTATTGAGTCACTCTCCTGGCTTGTTCTTTATACTCTTCATCTAACTGATAATTACTATTATTCATCTTGTACTTCCTCCAACTTGTCTTCTTCTTCCAGATTTCATGCTTAAACTCCTCATTCATCATTTTACACCTACATTATTCAGCCTTTTGACCTTTGGAATACAGTCACCCGCTGATACTGTTATGCATTTCTATGTCAGTTCCCAAGCAGCATTTTTTTTCCTTATCACTCAGTTTCTTCTTTAGGAATTGAGTGATCAGGAAATAAATGAACAAGGAAATAAATAAGTTTGCATACTACTAAAATTAGTAATATGCAAACTTTCACATACATCCGTTCCTCACAGATCTGCATATGGCTAGCCACAACCCAGTGATTAATCTCACCAACTGGAGGAAAGCATGAAAACTCACTCACAATTACATCCTCTGATGAGATGATCAGATCTAAAACTCTCGATCCTCACTTGCCCTCCTTTACATGGGGCCCGAGATGGTTGTCTCTCAAGAAAGTCTTCTTCCTTATTTGCAAAGACTATCTCTTCATTCCAATCTATACTACCGTAATTAAAATCACCCATAATAATCACTCTTCCATTGTTCACTAACCCAAGTTGTTATACAGTTCTTCATCATCCCCCCCCTCACATTCCCTGGCCTATGGTAACATCGAACTTAATATGTCTCCCTCTCAACATCCATCTCATTCCACACTGTCTCATAACCATTGCCACTATTTTCCTCTTTCATGTCTACCTTATGTGGACTAAACCTTCAGCAAGGTCAATCACTACACCCATAGAGGGCACCAGTTTGGACTGTAGGAGCACATCTTTTACAATCAGTTTGTTTGTTTGCTTTCATGCTGTGTTGAAACATTTGGTTAAAAAAGTGACCAAGGCAGAATATCGGCCTGTAATCTAATTAGCTAAATAAATTTAATCAGTTATTAGCTTTAGATATTTTTCTTCTAAACATCAACATGAGTACAAAATGCAGTATGAAAATTTTGAGCTAAAGTAGTTAAAAAGAGGGAATTCTAGGTTTTTTCATCTCTGACATAAGATGTGAAATTCTACAAAAGAATGAATACTGCTTTTGCTATAGAAGCAATCATGTGAAATGTCATTTGGAAAATCAGTTGAAATCACAAGTTGAGGTTCCATTAGATATAATAGATCAAGTGTTCATCTTAGTAAAATTAGTAGCTGCTAACATGTTAAGAGTGCTAACTTTAATTTCCTGACATTTTGCCTTTATATTAAGATCATGAGTATACAAGTATATGTACAGAGAAACAAGTTGTATTCCAAAGTATTACTAATTTAATCAACTGTTACTATACTCGCATTGCTGCTTGTGGAGGGGAAAGAAAAAGAAGGAAAAAAAGAAAGCTGCATCATTAAGCTCATTAACTTTTAATGTGATACAGCAGGGGTAGCCCTTAATTTAAAAATAATTTTACCAAAATGAATACTGATCACTGTGTAACATAAGTTAGGAGCTGATGCATGTAAGTGGTATGTGTTTGTTAGTATTAAGGCCAAGAATGTTGATGAAAAGTGGATGTGGAAACTTTTGTACATGCATGGCGCCTCTGAACCTAGTGTATATTAGTTCTATGGTTGAGCTAAGGATTAAATAATCCGGACACTCAGAAAAATCAAACTCATGCCACCTCAGGTCTTTTATAAATGGGTTGGTCGAGGCATCACATCAGATGATGACAGAATCTACTACACACATGTTATTGATATGTGTTGTGCTTTTTTTTATTTTGCATTTTGTTACTTTTATGATTTTTTTCCCTAGTGGATTTTTTTTATTTTTAATGACATTTATTTTATTTTTTATTTATTTTTGTAGAAGATTTCTTCCTGAATAATTATTTATTTATGTTCTCTTTAATGCTTAATAGGAAAGAAGAGTCAATATTTTAGTATCATGGATAGTGCTAAGGGTATATGATTAGAAACCCAGCTCCAGAGACCAAATATGTAAGAGAACTAAAGGACCTTCTGTAGTCTTAAAGGATACTAGTGACCAAGGAGTAGGTGTCCTGCATGTTTTTAATCCATCCCACACATGAAAAGTGGCCAGTAGATTATCAACGCAATGTATGTGGTTATGAGTGGTTTCCACGTTTTAGCACTATCCATTCATCAGCTGAATGGATAGTGCCTTAGCTTTTGTGTTGAGAGGCTGCAAAGTTCAGCCCCACTGCAGCACAGATGTTTTCAAAATTCTTTTCCAGCTTTGGAAATTTATTTGAGTTGTCCAAAAAAAAAAAAAAAAAGATGGTAAGTGAAGTTAATTGCATGGTGCGACTGTTAAGCAATAAGTGCAAAACTCATGTTTAGTGTTCTGGAAACTGTTGACATTAAATGTATAATTTTTTTATTAAAAAATAATATAGTGCAAAGCAAGCTATGAATTATTTTAAGGTCTGGTAGTGAAATGTGGTATTAAGTATTAGCTAAACTGTTAGCATTATCTTTTTTGATGCCTGGGGATCTAGCGATTTGCAAATCTCTTCAACTATTGATAGAAAACTATCCAGAATCTTCTCTCTGTCTCCAAGACAACACAATAATAAGGACAGCTTTCCTAAATTACCTTCAGGTTATTTCCTGACATTTCGACCTTAATATTAAGATCATCACCTGGAGTATAAAAGTATATATACACAGAGAAATAAGCTACATTACAAATCAAATAGTATGTCAAAGTGCACTGCTTGGAAAGAAATTAATGGACACTCCCATGCCATGTAACGAATCTGGTTTGTAGCCAGTATAAATTGGAGGAATATGATTCTCCCAAGTCAGTGCAACTGTACAGTGGTTCACCTGGTGGAGGGTAAAGAAAAAACACTAGAAAATTTTCCAAAAATTTTTTTCTAATTAAAATTTTTTTATTTATGTTGTGTCATGTCTTCTATTTCTATACTACTTATGAATTAGTGATCATTGCAGATGCTCAGTCATAGATTGTATGCGATGCATAGTGTGTATTCTCATATCATCTACTCAACTCGGGAGGCCCCCCTCCGAGATTAAATCCTGAGTGTGCTACTGCTGGTGAAATGGCTGCAAGAAGGGAACTGGTGGACTTTGAAAGAGGCATTGTGATAAGATGCTATGTTGCATGCCTATCTGTTCAGCAAATTGTTGAAAATTGGGTCATCCCAGGTTAACATCGGTGATACTATACTGAGATGGAAGTGTAGGGAGTCGACTGCAAGTGCTGCCTGCAGTGGACAACCCGCCACACTCACTGAAGTGATCGTAGGACACTACGAAGGATAATATGCAAAACCCACCATTCGTCAGCTGACACATTAAATGCAGAGTTCTGGACAGTGACTGGAACACAAATCTGCACAAAACATTCAGAAATGAGGTTCACAACGTGGATTTCCATGTTAGGACAGCAATATGCAAGCTCCACGTTACCCAAACCAACATGTAGCATTGTCTTCAGTGGTGCAAAAAACATGTACAGTGGAATATGGAAACTTAGAAAGATGTGTTATGAAGCGACAAATCATGCTCCACCCTCTACTGAGCAGATGAATGGGTGTGGTGTATGCCCAGTGAATGTCTCTTACCTGCATAACCCTAGCTATGAAATTCAGAGGTGGTGTGATTTCCTAGTTTGGCCTCAGACCTCTGTTTATGGTGAATTTGAACATTGAACTCTGAGAGATATCTAAACATTCTGGACAGTGCAATACTTCTTACTTTGTGGCATTCTGTGGAGCTGACCATTGTCTCTTTCCTTAATAAATATACATATGGTTTATTAACATGAACGTCACCACACTTGACTGGCCTCCGCAGAGCCCTGATCTCAACCCTGTTGAACATCTGTGAGATGAACTGGAGCATTGGGTAAGGTCAAGGGACATCCACCCCACAGTAGTCTTGGATCTTATTATATGCCTACAGGAAGAATGGTCCAAAATTCCCATTGATCGCTATTGTATGCATGTGGAAAATATGCCTCATAGGGTTGCTGCAGTCATCTCATTAAAAGGAGTCCTACATCTTATTAAGGTGGGTGCCATGGCTGTTTGTTCCTCACACTGTGGTGTCCATTGACTTCTTTCCAAGAAGTGTATTTGGCCAACTATTACTATACTCACATGGCTGCTGCTGGAGGTGAAAAAAGAAGAAAAGGAGGCCATATTGAAAAAATGTGGCTTCCCAACAAAAGTGTTAGCAAACATTATGGATGTCTGTGAATTATTTTACAAAAAAAAAAAAAAGAAAAACGAGTGATGTTTAATTTTTCTATTCATATTGTTATTGTGATCCCCTTTGTTTATATTGTTTTCTGTTCATTTGTAAATACAAATCATGTAAATTAACATATGAAATAAAATGCTTGTTAGAAAATGTTACTAAACACAATTTATGTATTTTAATATTACATACATTAATATATTGATTTGTGATTTTTAGGACTTAAATTCTATATATCCTCAGGAGAGGACATCACCTGATAATGACATTCTTCATCAGTTGCAGAACTGTACTGGACCTCTGTCCAATGGCATGCCTGTATCACGATTTCATAACTGTCATGGAAAAAATATAATACTACATGATAATAATATGGTAGCTTATCGCAAAGCAAGTTATGCACATGCTCTCACATTCTCTGAGAAACCTCTTCTTCCTGGCGAAATATTCTTATTGGAAATCGAAAAGAATGAACATGGGTGGAGTGGACACATGAGACTAGGCTTAACTCAGCATGATCCTTCAACACAGTTCCCCCTTCCTCAGTATGCTCTTCCCGATTTAGCTAATAGAGGAAGGTCGTGGATTTTTGCTATCAATAATTCAGATTTGGAATCTGCAGAGCATTCTCTTTATGCACAGTTAAATCCACCTCTCCCAGTTTTAGGTAAATAATTTTCTTTAACTTGAAACTTTTTCAGCATGGTACTGCAAGTATTTAAACTTACCACTGCATTTTTTTTTAAACTAATACAAGTGATTTCAAACTACTAGCATTTTATTGTAACAGTAAGGAAGAAAAAATATATTTTGATGTAATGCACTTTAACATGATATTAAGTTTTTTTATGGAGAACCATTGCAAGAAGGTGGCCAACCTGTTGTACTCTAGTATTATGAATGGGCAAGTTATGGTCATTCTTAGTACGCTAGTACCAAGGTTGAGCATAACTTAATTGGTACAATTTGCAAATACACTCGCAAAACAAAAAAAAAGATCCAGGATTGTAAGGACCTGGGATTCCTAATTTTGAAATTTCCCCCCAATATTTTTGGATAATACAGTAATTTCTCTAACAATCAGTGTGTGGGCTTGAACTGCTGGAGGTTGTAGTGATTTGGAAATGCTTGTGGAGAAGGCTATTCTACAGGATGGAGGTGGATGGATTGAATTATGACTGGAAATAGCAGGTTGTTTCATGAGTATGCAGCTTGACTGCAAAAGGATGTTTAGCAGCTGTCGCTTGAATTTGTTTGGTTCTGGCAGAAATGGGAGGCATGATGGATGCTAGTTCTGCTGAACAATGGAAATATCTGTAGAAGAGATACTGCTCAACTGAACTGCCCTTTTCTGAACAATATCAAGAATTTTTAGGAGGTCTTAGGTGCACTATGCCAAACATGAAAGCAGTATTCCAAGGTTGCGCAAATTTGGAATTTATACACAGTCAGAAAAGAAGTACCGTCTTGAGCAGAAAAGGATGCCAATTTTTTTGGAAGCTTATGATGCTATAAAGGTGACATGATTATGTCAGGAAAGGTTTGGAGTAAGAGTCATTCTTAGAAAAGAAATTTGGTCTTGACTGTTGAGCTGAGCATTATCAAAAGTAAGTGGAGAAGGTCTGGGGAGTTTTTTGCAAGAAAACAAGAAAAACTGTTTTGGAAGTATTGCAGTTGACTAGGTTATTTTCACCCCAATCAAGAATACTAATCAAATTCAAGATCCTTATTACAATTGAATGTGAAGCTTGATGTCTGAGCACTTGCAAGGCTTGTTGTATGAGTGGGACAAATGGAGAGTGCTGTCATCAGTGAAACTGGATGTTTTTTGCAGTCATTGAGAGCTGGTCATTTATATAAATCAGAAAGAGGGTGTGCAAAATGACAGAATCCTGAGGGATATGTCATGAAACAGGAAAATCTGAAGAGAGAGAACACCATCCAACATTACATGTAGGGATCAGTCGGAGAGAAAACTGGCAAACCAGCTACACAAGGCTAAACACAGTCTATATAATGATAATTTGTTGAAAAGCCTTGTGGACTTGTAGATATCAAGGGCAACAGCACAGATTTCTCCAAATCTTTCCATGGAATGAGCCCATGGAAAGATTAGGAAAAACAGGCCAGGACACCTCCTATGGATCTGGATTGGTGAAATCCATACTGATGGTCACTAGTTAGATGGCAATTATCCAAGTGTTGAAATTGAGTATTGATAAATTTCTCCATTACTTTAGACAAAATTGAGATGGGAGCAATAATTGATGGACAATTATCATCTTCCCTTCTCCTTTCTTTATTTTTTTTTTTAAACTGGTTGTATACGGGCTTGTTTCCATGCTGTGAGTGGATGCCATGTTAGTACAATTTGGTGCATACGTGAACAGGTGTTAGACCAGGAGCATATCTCTTGAGCACAGTAGGTGGGATTCCATCACAACTGACTGCCTTTTTAGTATCCAAGTTTTTCAAGATTCTTCAAATGTCTTTCTGGTGGAAGGTCACAGGAGGTAATTTGCTATGGTCATCTATGATGGAGGAGCTGGAAGAGAACAATGAAGCCAGAACAGCCTTGTCTTTCAAATACTACCATTAGGGT
This sequence comes from Typopeltis vanoorti, assembly GCF_054136105.1. Lineage (NCBI taxonomy): Eukaryota > Metazoa > Arthropoda > Arachnida > Uropygi > Thelyphonidae > Typopeltis > Typopeltis vanoorti. Next base: position 108,569,764 of record NC_143566.1, read on the forward strand.
GAGAAAGAGAAAGCAGAGATAGACAAAAGTCACACCCAAGCTTTACAAAGGAATTAGAAGGCATGACTGCCAGTGGCACAACATGTGGCAAGTTTTCTACTTTTTATCCTTGTTGTATTTGGAGTTTTCCCATTTAATGATGGTTTTACTTGCATTGTTGGCAACTGTGTAAACTGTGAAGGAAGTCACATAAGTCCTCTCACTTGGCATTGTAGTAATGCCAGAGTACATGAGGTTGTGAATGGTTGAAGGAAAGACGTTCCACCAAGATGAAAATTGGATGAGATTGTGATCTGAATTACCAAAAGGAGCAGTCGCCTGAACAGTCTATCTGGAAAGGGAACTTGTTAAGAAGAGATCCAGGGTGATGAGGATTGTTAGGAATTCTAATAGGAAGATGATCTGTTTTAGGTCATTGCTTATGGCCAAAACCTGCCTCTCTTTAGCTCAGTCAGCGAAATTTGGAAAAGGGAGCTGGTTAGAATTGTGGACATTGAAATCGCCAAGAAAGATGACTTCACTGTTGGAAGTTTTTCCACTTGGTTACACTATAAATTAAAGATACCAAGAAATTATATACTTAGTTTAATCCTTTTAAACAAAGTTTGCACCTGAAATATAATCAGGACTGGGCAACTCATATATAGAAGCTAATGACTTCACATCACTTGCCTTAGTAATCCCATAATGCAAAGCACATATCCTTATGTATAATGTTGTGCATTATGGGAACGGTCACTGCCCAGACTGGTTTCGACCTTTATTGAGGTCTTGTCAGTTCTGGGTCTCGACGAGACCCAGAAGTCAAAGAAGACTTCTGGGTCTGGCTCCCACTGATGAGATCCAATTACATCCTGTGTAATTTGGACTGTGACAGATAGTGCCATTTGTTGGGGAGCTTAGTGTACCAGTTTCAACTCTACCTGCATCATTCAGTTGGAGGCACTCTTTTGACTAACATTGACATGCTAAGTAGTTGTCATCATCATGCTTGTCAAGGATTTAGGCCTAGAGTAGCCTGTTCTGTCCTTAGAAGTCATTGTTGAATATCTTAAGAGGACGTCCTGTTTTTTTTTTTTTTTTTTTTTCTTAATGGTTTGTAATTTAAGGCTTGTTTTGGTAATCTTTCTGTTTCATTCTTTCAACGTATTCATTCCATTTATGTATATATTTTTAAATTTTTTCTATTACTGATTCCTGGTTTAATTCTTTCATGATTTCTTGATTTCTTTTGTGATCGATTTAAATTCTCATAAACTTCATTTCAGCTATTATTAATCTTTGTCTTTTTGTTTTATTGTCCAGATTTCACTTCCATACAATAGGACTGGTAGGGCTAATGCATTGTATACTTTTAGTGTAGTTTGTTTTTGAAATAGGTTAGGTTTAAATATAGAGTTAATTACACCTGTTATTTTTAAATATTTTGCAATTCTTAGGTTCATATCTTTTTCCTTTTTCATATGTAATCATACATCTTAGGTAGTTAAATGAATTCACCAGTTCTAAAATCTTGTTATCTATTACTATTTTAGTTCTTACTGGCTCCTGTCCTTTTGAAGGTCATAGTTTTTGATTTTTCTGTTGATGCTAGATCTAGATACTAGATCTGGGCTGTGTGGCTGTAATGTTAAAAATTGAGTACCATGCTGTGATCAAATTTTTCATCAAAGAAGGGCTTTCTCCAAGTGCTATTAAACAGAGATGATTGGATGTTTATGGGAAAGCTTCTCCTTCATATTCCACCTTGAAGGAATAGGCTAAACAATTTTGCCTAGGAAGAGAGAGAATATCGAAGATGATCCTCATGATGGTTGGTTTGTGGAAATGATGACTGAGGAAAATGTCTCTCTTGATGAGGAGGAACCGCTCAATGCCAGATGGCTGAAGCTCAAAGAAATATCATCCAGGTTGGGGCTTTCTATAATAACCATCTTCATTCACAAGAAGTTTCACATGACGAAGGTCAATGCAAGGTGGGTGCCCTTTCTCTCTTCAATTCGGAAGGAGCATCATGTGAGCTGTTCCCACAAGTTTTTAGAGCTTTGCCATGGGAATCAGAAGTGCTGGAATTCATTTTCACCAAGGATGAAACCATGGTTTCATCCTTGGTGATCATTTACCTTGGTGATGGTAGCATCTAGTGACTACTAACTCTTCTCAAAACCGAAGAAAGACCTTCGAGAAAGAAAATTTGCAGATGACAATGAGGTGAAAGATGCATTTTTAGGCCATTCTGCCAACTATGTTTTCAAGGGCATAGAAATGTTAACTCAAAGATATGAAAAGTGACACAGTTATTTTCTTTCTATCACCTCTAAAAGTTAGTAAGGCCAGAAACTTATGGAACTACCCTCATACATTATAGTTTCATCAATGAATAATTATGATAATCATCTATTATCATAAATTATCATAAAATGATAAAAAAAAAATACTACTCTTTAGTGAGTGTCTGGTTTTTTTTGACAGTCAAGAGTTTTTTTTTTTTTTGGTGGGGGGTATTCAGATCTCTGCAAAAAAAACTTTCAATAATGGTTAAATTTACTTATTATTAGGACCAGGGGAACAAATACATACAAGTAGAGGTGTTATTTCCCGCAGTTTACTAAGACCTTCTTCAAGGTCAAGGCCAGTTGGAGGTGGAAGTTCAGATGGAGAAGAGTCTGTGGCAAGTATTTCTCCTACAAGGTCAGAGGAAAGCTCCGAAGAAAATAGTGAGGGAAATAGGTTAGTATGTTTTATTTAGTTGATTAAAAAGCTTTAGTAGTGATACATTACTCATTATTTGTGTATGCAGCAGACTTGTTATGTTCCATTGTGTCAGTTTTCTTTCAACAAATGGGGATATTAGATCAATTAAAATTTGCCACCCAGGTATTTTAAAGCATCTTACTGAAAAAAATAACTTTCTTTTTACTTGTTAATTTGTTGGCAGCTGGCTTCTTACAAATAATTAAAAACACATTTATCTCAAATTTTAAAAATGGATGAGTTTTGTGTGTGTCCACACATTGTTGAAATCAGTATTGAGATACCTTTTAGTTTTAGAATAAAATGTACTTATGTGCATGAGCCTCTGTAGCACAGTTAGCGTAGGTGGATAAAGTCCTTTGGTTGGAAAGACCAATATTTGAATCCCATCTAGGATGCAAAGAACATTTGTCTAGGTTTCATCCTGTAAAACATAAAAACTGGCCAGAACAAACACATGCAACTTATAGCCATAGTAGACAATGTGGATAAGATCAACCACCTTATAAGCAGTGTCAGTTTTTTAAGAAGCTAAAGTACTTTGCTATGATAGGCAATTGAACCAAACATGAAAGGAAAGAAGGGATGGGACATAGTGATATGCAGTGCTTTTTTTTTGGGAGGGGAGGTACGTAACAGTATGATGTACTTTATTAAGAGTTATATACATCTTTATTAACAGTAACACAAGACATACAGATGCAGTATGGTTTTAATTTTGAACTTTTTCTATTAGCAAAGAATGTACCTGCACCTATTATTTGATTCAAAAACAAACAAACAAACAAAAAAACTGGTGATATATATGCTAACTGTCAACCTGGTTGGCCGAGCAGTTAGCGTATCTGCTCCCCAGCCAAAAGGTTGCAGGTTTGAATCCCGCTGTTGGCATGAATGTTTATGATTTCTGTGAAAATATTAGTGGTGGTGGTGGGCAGTAGATGTTGTTGGTGTAGATGATGGTGGTAGTTGCAGTTCGTTGTAGGTGATGGATTGAGTGGTGGAGACAGAGCTATAGAGTAGGTGCCCCTCCCTCAATAAATCTTTGGATTCCCTGGAGGGATCATGTAATAATAATTATATATATTTTCTTATTGCATAGGTCGTGTGGCTTGTGCTGCTTTATGATATCTATAAAGCTGTTTTTGTTATTTTTTTTTCCATCATCAATCCCACACACACAAGAGATTGCAAAATATATTTCACATTGGTATCATGTGTGAGCAAGATGAATCTCACTCACACATGAATCACTTTATGTGCTTCTTGAATAGTTGGAGATTGTAGTTGAGGAAAATAGCATGAGGCAGGCTATTCCAAAGAACAGAGGTAGATGGATTTCTAAATGAGAAGGAAAAGAAGCTGGTTAGTAAGTTTGAAGTGCTTTTCCTACAGACTCAAAAGGGAGAAATGGTAGTGCCAGCTCATCATTCCATTGCTCACGAAAATAGTCCTCAGCTGGAAATTGTATGTATTAAAAAAAGTGATTTGAGCAAATATTATGTGAGAAAGAGATTATAATCAGATTGTATTCTTCTAGATTAACAAGCAGTTTTAAAAGCTACTTTGAAACGAAGTTTGTTTCTAACAAGAGGCCATAAATTTGCGATTTCAACAAAGTGTTTCCCATATTTAGACTTTATACATAATATAGAAAGAAAATCAAGCATCTCTCCAGTGTTGAAGCCAACAAACTTCGTTTCGAAGTAGCAAAAGTGATCTACAATGCCAAACCTTCAGAATTAAATATCCCACCGTCGGAATTGAAAGCTATTATTTCCTTAAAACGTAACAAAAATTTAATCATTACTAGAGCTGATAAAGGAAATACCACTATGGTTCTTGATACCAATTCATATGACCGAAAAATTAATTTACTTCTTCGAGATCGTAATACTTACTCCAAATTGGATTTTGATCCTACGAATCGTCAACTCAGAAAATTAAATAAGCTACTTAATGAAACTTCCTCCTTAGATGAAGAAACAATCAAAAAACTTACGACATACCATGCAAGACCTCCTAGAATTTATGGCTTACTTAAGCTACACAAAACTATTGTTCCACTTAGACCTGTCGTAGACTGTATCGGCTGTCCAACGTACAAGTTATCAAGATTCTTATCTAACCTTCTCTGCCCTCACATAGGCCACTCAGTCTCTTCAATCAAAAATTCTAATGAGCTTCACACAAAAATTAAAGACATTCAACTATCAAAAACTGACTTGTTAATCAGCTTCGACATTGTCTCCCTCTTCACTAACATTCCCCATAAAGAAATAATAGAATTACTAACTCAAAAATTTCCGTCTGATATAGTTGAATTGTTCAAGTTTGTTATTGCATCAGGTTACTTCACCTGGAAAGGTCAAATTTACAAGCAAGAGGAAGGAACAGCAATGGGATCTCCTTTATCACCAAACCTATCAAATTTGTTTCTAGAACACCTTGAGGAAAAAATATTCACTTTTGAACCCAAACCAAAAATTTGGCTAAGATATGTCGATGACGTATTTGCAGTATGGAATCATCCCGAACCTGAATTACAACTGTTTCTAGATAAAATTAACCTTCTTCATCATCGCATCAACTTTACGTTAGAAAAAGAATCTCCACAGGGTATCTCTTTTTTGGATTTACACATCAAAAGAAAAGAAGACGGTTCCATTGCCACTTCCGTCTTTCGCAAGCCTACATTCTCAGGTCGCTACATTCACAATTCTTCTGCTCATCATCCATCTCAGAAATCTGGCATTATTAAATCACTAGTTTCCAGAGCACACAAATTCTGCTCCTCTGAAGAATCTTTAAACCAGAAATTAGAAGTTATCAAAAATACAGCCATTCCTAAATGGATATAATCCCAAAACAACTCAAAAAATCATCAGTCACTTCTGCATACATCAAACCAGACAGGAAGAAGTGCATAGGATTCCCATACCTTACGTTAAAGGCATCTCAGAACGTCTTTCTAAAATTATGAAGAAATACAATTTTGCCACTACTTACAAACCTATCAACCAAATTTACAACTTATTACCTTCTCCTAAGGACAAATTCTCACCCTTGATGTTACTTGGTGTTTATGAGATTCCATGCTCATGCAAATTATCTTACTTTGGACAGACAGGTAGGTCTGTTCAGAAACGCATCTCGGAACATCAAGACCACATTCATCTTCTTAAACCGCAGAAATCTGGCCTCTCTCAACACGGAATTGAAAATCCAAACCATAGGATCCATTGGGAAAAGGCTAAACTTTTACATAGATCTATATTTAAACATGAACATTTATACAAAGAAAGTTCTGAAGCCCTACTACACAGACCAAACCTAAACCGCAACGACATTCTTACTATTCCTAAAATATGGGAAATTATCATACAAAACTGTGTTAAATAATTAATGTTTTTTTTTTTTGGTACTACTTTAGCACATTATGCACATTTTCATGAGATTCTATTGTAATCATGCGCCCTAACTGTATGTTATTCCTAATTTTTGTTTAAATGCTGTACTGATGATGTCCTAAGATACTTAGGATGAAATATTTACAATTAAATAATTTTCACTGTGGTTTATACGTGTGTTTCTTCTAATTATAGTGAATTTCTTTTAGCATTGTATCTGTAGGACATTTCAGTAGTTTGTTGTAGTTTGTTTGATTTTTGCTATAATGAGAGTGGACTACAACATAAAGAACTGCATGGTCAGTTGTTTCTGTGGAAGGGCAGGTGCATGGCAGCCAAAAATACAGCTATATTTCAGATATTTTTTTACCTCAATCTGAAATGAAATAAGCTGAACCTTACTATGCCAATACCTTAACAAAATACATAAAACCACATCCCTTTGTTCAATGGCAGATAGCATTGATCTGACTGATAAATTGGCTAGAGTTATCTAAATTTCTTTATTCTCTTTCATCGATAAATAGGAAAGCAAAGATATCTTAACTGTATAAAGTCTCTCTTTCTCTACTCCTCCTTCCTTTCTACATTTTCAATTTGTTTAAATTAATTGCTCATGCTAGTTATTTCATATAGCCATATGTTATTTTTTAGTTAATGAGGGGATAGAAGCATGAACAAATTGATGGTGATGGTGTGCACTCTCCACAAACTGATTTTCTACATTCAAATCTTGTCTGTTTTTGCTTGGTCAATGTGTGATATTTAACTCTGCATTTTTGGTGCACTTTGCTATAGAAAAATAATCGAACAACAGCCTGTCCTTCCTGTTATCCATCTTCCTGATGGCTGCTTCATTATGTTAACAGAAAACCCCATGTGCTTAGTTACATATATAAACTAACAATTACACTTTCACTGAGCCCAAAATACAGTATTATCCTCAACACTGTAACTTCCAGGCCATAAAACTATTCATTGGAATAGTGAAACAATTTCTATTGAATTCATTTATGCATCACACTTTCTACCACATGACTATAATCCCTGAAAAACAAATTAAAATAAAAAGCTTGCATATGTATTCTTATATTTAAAATCATATTCCCTTTCCTGGCACCTTGGATGCTGTGAAATCTGTAGAGTATTCATCCTGTATCTATAGATTAAATGGAAGACCAGTTAAATATTTAAAAAAATTGAAACAAAAAAGAAAAGTTTCAATATCACTTGCTATCATCTCTACTATCCTACTCAACAGTGTATAGCATAAGTCATTTTTTAGTGATCCCTGTTTTTACGTTTCCCCCCCATCTATTTTTGTACCCGCTCTCCGGTACATTTGTAAATGAGTCCTCAAAAAGTTAAGATTCTTTATCATCTAAATCATAATAAATTCATTCATTCATTCATTCATCCAACTTCTAGCATGGTTTGTCAAGTGGATTACATCTTTGCTGTATAGCCAACTTGCTATGAAAACCTGAATAAGCTTAAAAAAGTATCATGTTTTGTCTCTAGAAAAAGGTTCCAAGATTATCTAGTCCTTAGCCCACTCACTGTACTGATATAGGTTTATTATTATTAAGAGAGACCTCCAGGGAGTCAGAGACTCATCGAGGGAGACCACATACTACACACACCAGCTATCATACTTATTCTTGAATTCATTCATGCTGTTTGCACTCGCAACATCCAATGGCGATCCATTCCAATCACGCACCACCCTTTGAGTGAAAAATCTAGCCCTCATACCCTTCTTGGTGGCCTTCATTCTCAGATGATTCATTCTTTATTCCAAGGATGTCCTCTTGTCCTTTCCTCACCCTCCATAAATTGAAAAATTCCATCAATTGAAATCCTGTATGACTCCTTTCAGAAGTTTGTAAGTCTCACTCGTATCACCCCTGTTTGCTAGTGTCTGCAGTCTGCAAATTCTCAATCTGTCTTCATATTCAGTATTCCAGAATCCTGATATCATTTTTAACACTCTGCTTTGCACTCTCTCTCTCCAATATATCAGAATTGCAACAGAAACCAGGAGACCAGACCTGCACAGAATAGTCCAAGTGCGGTCTTATCAAGGCCTTGTAAAGAGGTAAAATAACATCCTTTTCTTTACATGTGTTTGAGTTGGCCCTAAACTTCAACTTCCTATCTATTAACACTCCAAGATCCCTAGCTTCATCAGTTTCTTTTAGCCTAATCCCACCAATATAATACGACACTGGATATCTAATCATGCCGAAGTGAATGGCTTTACATTTACTGACATTGAACTGACATCCATTTTCCCATGCCCACAATTCCAGCCTATTCAAATCATTCTGCAAAGACTGTATATCAGCAGCATTCCTAATTACCCTACCTATCTTTGCATCATCAACAAATAACTATGTCGCTTGTCAAATCCTTCCCAGTATCATTAATGTACAGATTGAATAAGAGTGGACCAAGCACTGATCCTTGTGGTACACCACTTGTTACCTTAAACCTTGCAGACTCAGATCCCTCATATACCACTTTTTGATATCTGTCAGGCAGCCATCCTCTTATCCATGCTAATATTGTATAACCCAAACCCATTTTCTCCAATTTATGTAGCAGTCTGCCATGCTGTATTCTGTCAAAAGCCTTAGCAAAATCAAAAAGTATCATTGAGTATCCATTCCCCTTGTCTAGTTCATGGTAAAATTGTTATAAAATGTGAGCAAGTTGCTAAAACATGACCTTCCCTTAGTAAACCCATGTTGTTCATTGCAAAGTAGAGATTCACTGTTTACCCATTTCTGAATGTGGGCCCTAACCAATTTTTCCAAAATCTTCACCACCACTTCTGAGATACTAATTGGTTGATAGTTGGATACATCAGTCTTTGCACCACTCTTGTACAATGGACTTACCATACATTCCTTCCATTCCTGCAGAATCTTCACTGTTCTGAGACTCATATTAAACATCCTGGTCAAAAGAATGGCCAGTTCAGCTGAACATTCTTTTAGCACACGTACCATTATTTCATCAGTCCCTATTGCTGAATTCTTATTCAGTTTGTGCAACAGCTCTAATACCTCAGCCTTACACACCTGCATTTCTTCATCTAGTGAGGTAACAGTGAGCTCAATGTTGAATTCACCAGGTTGATAGCTTTTAATGAAATGGGCGTCCATTAACTGAACAACCTCTTCTGCATCTGTAACCCTCATGCCATCTGGATTTAGAAGAGTTATTCTTTCATATTCATTCTTTCTCTTACTTGCAGCATATCAATAGAATTCTTGTGGATTGTCTTTAGCACGCAGAGCCACCAGTTTCTTTTCATAATCAGACTTTGCTTTCCATACAAGAGTTGTGACTATTTATATCATTTCATTGGACTAATTTTTTTTATGTGACTTCCACTCATAAAAGGTTTTTATAAATGTGTAGTACATTAATACTGTGGGTGGTTAAGGATTTTTATTATTATTATTATTATTAATTTTATATTTTTTGTAAACATGCAACTTTTTCAAATTGTTTCAGGTCTCCAGTAAGAGAGACAGTTGTCTCACACTAGGGGAAATGAAATTCACCTCCTAACTAAAATTAATATATACATTCAGTTTTTAAACAGCATATCAAACCAGAAGCCATTATTCCATTAATTTAAGGATATGCTTTTCCACCATCATTCCATTAAGAACGAACTGCATTTTTACCTGTCTATGAAAAAATTTTCATGACTCCAGCCAAATGTAGGCATAAATTTATTGCCATCATAATAATAAATTATATTAAACACATTTTTTGTTATAAATTTGATACAAATTAAATAGCAATACATTTTTAGCCAAAGTTACAAATTTCCTAAGAATATAATTAATGTACAGTGCTTACAGAAAACTATGAGGAGCGACAGTACAGAATATGTCCACTACAAACTGCGATTCAGCTCTCTGAATGTCGTTACTTACAGAAAACTATGCAGAGAGACATTTCAGTATGGAATATGTCTACCATAAACTGTGATGCAGCTCTCTCATCATCATACTACCATGCTTAGCACCAAGTGATTCAGTGGTTCTTGGGGGAGACTGGTCCAATCAAAGCAAGGATGAGGCCTCGTTTGTTTTCTTGAGAGGAATTTCAAGCAGCAATGCATCTCCCTATTGTATCCCAAACATGTTTTATAGGGTTTGGGATCTGGGGAGCGTGCTGGCTACTCGATTTGATTAATATCCTTGGTCTCCAGAAGTATCCCCACTGCAAAGAATTCATTTATAAAAATGAATTCTTTGCCTACAGCACTAATGCAACATTCGAACAACATTGAAGAACTTTGTTGCAATATCATTCAACAGTTATAGTTCCTTTTTCCAGCACTTATAGCTCGGTGCATTCATTAAGCATAATGCCTCCACCACACCTTGACCCCAGCAACTCTGCATCTATCCCTTTCAGGAACATTCTAGGAATGGTAAGCAGTACCACTTTCATGCCAGATCACGTGTCATCTAGAATCCAAGGAAAAACTAAAATGACTCATCTGTAAAGAGTACATTAGCCCATTTGTGTGTTGTCCAATTTTTATGGATGCAATACCACTGAAGATGTGCTCTAGGATGAGCTGTGAATAAATGGATGCAGACTAGCAGACCTTCATATGTATAGACCTAATTGTTGCAGATGTCTTGCCACAGTTTGTCGAGATATCTGTTTAATACCTGTTTAACATTCTTCTTTGAAAAAAAAACTACATACGTGTCAAGTTCCTTTAATTTCTTTACAACTGTTATTCCAGTTACATTTGTAACACAATAGCTAAAATCTCTTAAACTTCTTTCTTGAGAAAGATGGCTACTAAAGGAACTTTTATTTATTTTATTCCAAAAATTCTTCCATATCTTTCTCTTCTCTCTCTCTCTCTCCTCAACCGTTTACTAGTTACTGCATTCTTTTAACTCACACATGCTCCAGTGTGCATTATATTTCTGGTTTCTGCTTCAGTCATGAAATGAGAGAAACTGCTGCTATTATGTGGTATCCCAATTGTGCTTTGCTTGAAAGTGATAAACTCACACTTTCAACTAAAAACTGAAATAAATAAGTCTTCTAACTTACCTATTTTAAACATATGTAAACATTAAATTATAATACTTATTTTGATCAGGCTAAATTGTAGCCAATGGTTCACTTTGTTAAAAATTAATGCTACATGTGAACACAATATATTACCATTGTACCACTATACAGATGAAAAGAAGAAATTAATTTGTACTCTTATCACACTGTATTTCGCACTGGTAATTATAAAAAGAAAATTTAAATTCACACATCTAATTAAATTAAAATGCTCTAGAACATCTGTATTCAGATACCGATGTGAATCATGAATTGCTCTGAATGAAGATCATGAATAAGGTCTCATGAATTGAGACCTTATATACAGGTGTAAGGGCAACTCATGATTCACAATGGACATCGCTCTTCTCCCATTCTCTGGACATCTCCATACCATTTGAAAGCATGTGCCTCCATCTTCTGTGTAGCAGGCTGTTCAACTTCTATCTCTCCTTTAAATATATGCATTCCTAAGATGATCTGTCTCATACTTAATCTGAAGCACTCCATCTCTGCAACTTGTTTCCTTTCAGTGTTAGTGATGGTCCAGCACTCATATCCATAGGACATTATACTTTTTATTTGAGACCTTATATCAAGACTCTACAAAATATATTCATGGTTCTAATAGCTGTTCATGCCTGTCTCCTGTTTGTGATGCTAAAATCCACTTCACATTGGCTTCACACTCCATGAAGGACTTATCCATGGTGGAGTCCAGATACTAGAAGCATTCACTGATTTATGGTTCCCACCATAAATCAGTGAATGCTTCTAGATCTGTTGCACTATCACCAAACTATTAGATACTTAATTTTTAACAGAAGAAGAGAATGTAAGACAGTTGTTTTTCTATGGAAATGGGAGAACAAGTAGTTTGAAGTAATGCAGGTCATATTTTTATATATGAGTAGCCAAAAGGTGTCACACCTTATTATTAAAATACTTTGGATTAGAGATAGTTGTTGGAAATTTTTCCACTTTCACATAAATTAAAGATACCAAGAAATTATATACTTGGTTTAATCCTTTAAACAAAAATGTAAATTTCTTTAAATTTACATTTTTCACCAGTATGTATTATTAATTATAATATTATAGTATAATATTTTCCAGCTTATTTGCATACTACGTAAATGTGTAAAAATATACTGAATATTACAAATTTCTAAATGTATTGCACATGACTGTTAATAAAATGATCATACAATTGCAGATCCCTCTAGTTAAATCCAATTTCTACTGAAGACATCTGTATAAATCCCATATGTTACCATCTTGAAGTATTTGGCCTCTAAGATGCAACAGAACATAATCTTACTATTACCATATAACAATCTGTCTCATATTCATCTCAACAGAACACTCTCACATCTTGCACTACTGTCATTCTCTCTTGACTGGCTATCACCAGATCAGTTATTGATTTTAGATCTAGTTGGTTGGGTCCATATGTTGATAATCGTTTAGAATCTGATACACCTGAATCTTTTCATACACCTGCATTCATTGTCATTGAAAGTTTTTTCACTTGTTCATAAATTAAATTAAAGATGCCAGGAAATTATATTCTTGTTTAATCCTTTATCCAAATACTAGGGGAGGGGCTATGCCTACGGAGCCCCCCCCCGTGTTCTGGACTGGTAGGCCAGTTCTCCTTGAATTCTGATGACTCGAATTTTGAAGACTCGACACTCAGGGTAGCCCGTGAGTTTCAAAACATTTCAAAAAAAGTGACATAAAAAGGCTTATCATTTTATATATATAGGGTAGATAAGTAAATAAAATTCACAAGTGAAGTATCTTCATGACTAGGCTACTTCTATATATAGTGACTAATGACTTTGCATTAATTGTCTTAGTATTCCATAATGCAAAGCACACATCCTTCTCATAATGCAAAGCACACATTATTGGAAGGGTCACTATCCAAATACTGGTTTTTGCATTATGGATGCTAAGGCAATTAATGTGAAGTCATTAGTTGCTTTATACAAATAGCCTTACACTTGGATAAAGGATTAAGGAAGAATATAATTTCTTGGCATCTTTAATTTAATTTAAACATCTTGTCATTGACCTGATCTTCATGACATCCCACCACCCAATGATTATCACTCTGCCCAACTTGACTGTCAGTCTCATAACACTAATAATTCCTTGCATCCACTACTGATTCAGTTATTTCTTTTAGATCTTAAAAATACTCTTCCTTTTCATTGAGGCATGTTTTGCCTCAATGAAAAGGAAGAGTATTTTTAAGAACTTATGCCATATAATCATGAGGCATGATTATATGGCATAAGTTCTAGTAATTAAAAATTCAAACCTCTGTACTTCAAGAATTACTTTTATAAACCTTTCATTTACTTCTTTCCAAATTTTTTCATTTCTTCCAACTGCTTTTTTTATCAGGATGGATACACTCACTTTATCCATTCCACCCCATGTGTGTGTGTGTGTAGATATATACCCAATATTTCAAAATTCTTATCTTGCCCCTCTATTTCTACTAGGACCATAACATCTACTTTTCATTTTTCTACATCCTGATTACCTGATATTTAGTATTTATATATTGTACATTCCATGTCTCAAAAATCAATGTTCATTTCTTACAACATCATGATAAAAAAATCCTTCAGAATTTTTTTGAGATTTAGAGCAGTAATAAATACTGGCTTGTCTTGGAATTCCTAACCCATTGGACCAGGGTTTGATTTTAGAGTTACCTTTCTTGGGTAAGTTGCTGACCAAGGCTAAAGAGCCATACCTATCCTATCTAAGAATTAAGCCAGAAAAAAAAGAACTTCAGTCGTCACATGCTCTAACACCATTAGGGTCAGAAGCAAGTGAGTTGATCAGTTCTCAAAGAGAGCAGCTAAAAGAAAGGAGTTTGATTCAAGCAGAAGAAGAAACCAGATCCAGGTAGATGAGAGCAACTTCCCTTATCCACTCGATGGCCCTGTTGGTCCATGGTTCCTTATTCATTATATTCAGACCAACCCACCATGTGTTACAGGATTTCCTTGAGAGGATTATCCATAGGGGCTATACTGAATGTTGTAAACTTAATGTGAAATTTGTAATGTGCATTACAAAAATAATAATTATATTGCTGATGTGATTTGTTTCAGTTCTCTAACCAACAGGCTGTAATCCTTCTTGGCTTGTGCAATGGTTTTCATCAATGAGAAATCATGCCTGTCTGTATTAGAGGGCACAAAGTGGCTTGAAAGATTTCTGTGTTTTAATCTGTGGAGAAGGATTCCTAGTTGAATTATCTAATCCTTAGCCTGCCCATAGTATTTAATAAATAATAATTTTTTAAAAAAGTGTCACATTGGGAGTTTTTTATGGTAATGCAAATTGAAGTTTTTTTAAAATTAATATGATGAATAATGATTCTAAAGAATGGCAATAGCAAGTTTAGTTCTGTAATGGGGGGGGGGGGAGGAAAAACAAACTTTCATGTTTCATGTTTTAAAATAACTTGAAAAAATTATTTAGTTCTTGTTCTGATCTCCAAAGTGATACTTTTTTTTAGGCTTGTCTAGATAATAAGTAATAAGTCAAGCATACAGTTTAATCAGTTGTATCTTTTAGAGCTGGCAGTAGTTATTGAAGGCCATAATGTGCACAATAAATGAAGAATTGGTTACAACAGTATACATGGTAGTGGTCCATTGGGTTTGGACACTTCCATAAGGATAGATGTTAGTATCATCATTCTAAAATGATCAGCACATCACTTCATCACATCTTGAAATAGCTACCTCACTGACCTATTTGATTAAAAAAAAAAAAACTAATGACAATAAAAGTGCAATTTAATTAACATAAACAACAGTTAAAAGTTTGTAGTCATACTTTAGCTAGATAATTCTTGTCTACTTTGAAGCTAAAGAAATCAGTGCAACATGTCATTTTGGTATATTTCTTTGATGGCATATCAGCAGATTGTTATAGAGAGTAATTAAGAATTAAATTATTTAAGAAAAAAAGCTTACTTCTATTCTTTTTAGGAAAATGTTGCATGTTTTAATCCATCAGATAAAAAACATTTTATTTTGCTACCCATTATAATAATTATTTAGTGTTAAAAAAAAATTGTAAATTTCAATTTCAAAAACTTGCATTTTGATTTCCAGAGTTGGAATTTTACCAACTGATGTGGGAAGTCGGATTGGTGTAACATATGTGATAAGAGAGGACTGTGCAGAAATGCACTTTATAGTCAATGGAGAAGACCTCGGTGCATATGCTACAGATATTCCTTATCGAGATGGCCCACTTTATGCTGTTGTGGACGTTTATGGTACAACAAAACAAGTTAGGATTGTACAGCTGTATGGAGGTTAGTAAAAACAAGTTACATTTCTGATATTAACTGGTAATAGTATAGGTCGATAATTTGTGTATGTGTGTATTATTTTTGTTTATTTATTTTTTAAATAGATTAAATGACTATAAGCTGAGAGAGAAAAAAATAGAAACACTATTTTAATTAAGTAAACGGCACAACTAGTTTTGCCTTCTTTGGGTGCATAACATGAGAGAACTACCAACAAACATTGCAAAAGAAAAAAATCTATGCATTAAAGCTTTAACATTTGAAGCTATTCTGTGTATCTCTTTATTGTCAGGCATGCACATACATTCAGGGTCTCGTGAATACCAAAGTTGGATAGCAGTGCAGTGACAGTCTGAGAGATTATAGCTGAGGTTAGGTTAAGATGTACTGGATTGAGAATGATTTCTTTAGATTCTACAATTCTTTCCAGTTCATCATAGCATTGAAAGATATTTTCTGATATGACTGGATGAATGATACAGTTTTCATCATAAGCGTCAGCAGAATTCAGGACTTGGTTCGACAGAGCATTTACTCTGGTTCTGCCATATGTGACATCTCTTTTATGTTTCTCTAGACCAGGGGGCAGCAAACTTTTTAGACCATTGACCTCTTTATGGAATACTTGATCCCTCATCGACCCCATCATGTTAAATAAATGAATAAATGTTATCAATAATTAATTTCTCAATTTAAAAATAATAATTCCTTCACCCTTTTACTTCATTACTGCTTCTTGATAAGAAATATTTAAAGAAAACACTTAAAGAAAATTATAAAGAACATTAAAAATTTAAACCCCCTTTTGACCCTAGACATTTAACGACCACTTTGCCAACCCTTGCTCTAGGCATAATTTGATGGATTTTTCCATCTGGACCAAAATAAGGCATGTTGCAGTTGCATGTGTGTATGTATTTTTTTACTAATTACAGCAAGCTATTGCATAGTTATTTAAATATCTTTAAATATTTTACTTAAATTTAATTTATAAGATATTAACCAAAACCTATTTTTTGACAACTGCAGTCTTAGCAACATATATTTAGAGATTAGCATTGTAATTTTTTTTATCAAATAGTTATCCTATTTTTGAAACACTGGTGTTCGAAAGCATTTTTGGACCCCAGTGTGTATGTGTATACACATATACACTACATTTTTATCTGAATATAAAGAAATTTTCATGACTCCAGCCAAATGTGGATATAAATATGTTGCCAGCATACTAATAAAATATATTACACAAAATGCATTATAAATTTGGTACAAATTTCCTAAGGACATAGTTAAGGAATTAATGTACAGTACTTACAGAAACCTATGTGGAGAGCCATTTTGATATGGGATATGTCCACTGTGAACTGCAATGCAGCTCTCAATGTCGTACAATGCTTAACACCAAGTGATTCAGAAGTTCTTGAGGCAAACTGGCCCACTCTTCCTTCAGAACAAGGATAAGGCCTTGTTTATTTTCTGGAGAGGAATTTCGAACAGCATTGTGTCTCGCTATTACATTCCAAACATATTCTATAGCGTTGATATATGAGGAGCGTGCTGGCCACTCGATTCAATTAATATAAATAAATTCTCCAGAAGTATCCCCACTGCTCATGTGCAATGTGATGTTGCATTTGTCATCCATAAAAATGAATTCTTCATCTACAGCACCATGGAACAATTGAACATGACGTTGATGAACTTTGTTGCAATATCATCCACCAGTCATAATCCCTTTTTCCAGCACTTATAGCTCGGTGCCCATTTGTTTCTTGTCCAATTTTTATGGATGCAGCATTGCTGAAAATGTGCTGTAGGATGAGCTGTGCATCCCTTTATCCACAGCACATTTTCAGCATAATTGTCAGAGATATCTTGACAAACTGTGGCAAGACATGTGGGTATCTGTGCTTGAATGAAGCCAACTTTCAAGCTGACCTACTGTGGTGCATTGATTATGTTTTGCTGTTATAACTAAAAATCTGTCCATGCTCTGTGGTAGAGCGAGGGCGAACTCTTAGCAAATGTCTGGAACACATTCCATTTGTTTGAAATGCTACTAAGAGCCTGGATACAATGCTATGTGAGATTCCAAACGCTCTGGCAATATCAGTAATACTGTGGCCTTCTTCAAGCTTTCCTATAATTCTTGCCCATGTGAAATCATCTAGATGATGTCTTCAGGACATACGACATCCAAGTTTACAACTTTATTCATTCACAAAGAGCTTTGCTTAGTGCAGCCTTTTATCCTGTTGAGTCCTATCACGTGACCCCATTAGATGCAATTCAAAAATTTGAATGTGTACCCACTTTCTACTCGAAATTGTCAGTTATACAAATTGTCACAAGCTAATTTGTCTGAATTTGCAGCTGTAATCTTCAGAAATAGTGTTCGTCCTTAGGTTTTGGACACTAGTGTGTATATACACACACACACACGTAGCCTCAACAAAAGAAGAAATGCAGATGATAAAGATCATCACATGAAAACTGAAGATAAGGATATTCTGGATGTATGGAGTAATTACTTTGAAAGGTTGCTAAATGAAACAAGCAGACAGCACAGTGGTAAAAAAACACTCAACAGGAATGCATATCAATGCTTGAAGTAGAAAAGCCATCAAAAACCTGAAATATGGAAAGCAACTGGAGTAGATAATAATCAACTATAATTGCACAAATACAGAGGTATAGAAGTTTGACCTCTGTATTACAGCAGCTGCACTGCATAATTCAGAAGGCCTGGTCAGAGGGTCAAATTCCAGATGATTGGAGTAGAGTTCTCATAGTACCCATCTGTTAAAAAGGGAAATAAAACTAAATGTGAGAATTACAGAGGTATTTCCTACTCAGTGTTCCTGGTAGGATTTATGTAAGTATACTTGAGAAACAGCTAAGAAAAATTGTAGAAGGGAGGCTTGGTGAAGAACAAGCTACATTCAGGCCAAACAGAGATTGTCACGTTCAGATTTTCACTTTAAGACAAATAGTTGAGAAATCTTGGGAATATAACAAGGATTTGTATTTATGTTTTATAGATCTAGAAAAGGCATATGACAAGGGTGCCAAGAGGAAAGCTCTTGAACATTTAGTTATATGGTGTAAATGAGATCTTACATCGAGCAATACATAGTATCTATTTGAGCTATAAGTCAGCAGTTAGAATTGGAGGAGGTGTAAGGAGATGGTTTGATGTTAAATCAGGTTTGAGATAAGGGTGCACATCATCTCGACTGTTATTCATCATCTATATGGATCACTTTATGAAAGAAAGTGATATTAAACCTTATATCAAAATTGGAGGGGTGCTTAAGGGTCAAAGCTGTATAACTGAGAGGAGACCTCCACATAGCCTTTAAAGGAATGCGGAGAACCGACCAGGGCTTCTGACCTAATGTCCAATCCTCACCTTCTCGTGGTGCACCCTGTTGGGTATCTACTTTGATACTGAACGAACGAGGATGGGCTGGCAATTTGGGATTTAGCTGACCAAATTGTATTCTTATTGGTTAAACCAAAATAAAAAATGATGGTACAACATGACAAAATTTCATGCCGGCTGGGGCGTCGCCCGGTTAAACAAGGCCCCCGTTGTTTTTGCCAGGGAACCAGGGCGAACAGCGAAAAGTCAGCTACTGGAACAAATCTGAAAACAAACCCCAACTCAACATCACCAGAGTTAAACATCGGTACTATCAACGTAAGAAGCTTGAATGGCAAAGAAATGGAGCTAGCTGAGGAATTAGATAAGTACCAGATCGACATAATAGGGGTGACTGAAACAAAAAAGACCAAAACTGGTGAGATCTTTCTGAGCAATAAATACAAAATGTTATATTCAGGCAATTACCATCAAGGAAAAGAAGGAGTAGCCATAGTATTCAACACAAAATACAAGGCTAATCTTCTTGAATGGCAGTCAGTCTCAAGTAGAGTAATGTTGGCAAATATGAGAATGGGGAACTGGACAATGAGACTTATTTGTGCCTATGGTCCCACAGAAGGTTCTACTAAGGTGGAAGTGGAGGAATTTTTTGAGGCTTTAGAAAAAGCAACTGACACAATGAAAAATGAAAAATTGGTCCTTGTTGGGGATCTAAATAGCAGAGTAGGAAATGATTGTGAGACATACAAAAATATTTTGGGAAAATTTGGAGAAAAGAGCAAAGCTAATAATAATGGCAAATATCTGTTGGATTTCTGCTCAGGACATGGACTGGTTATTACTAACACCATGTTCCAACATAAAAATGTGCACAAATTCACATGGAGAGAAGAGGCTAGGAATAAGAAAAGTCTCATTGACTATGTTATTGTTGATAGTGATGTTTTCTCCCTGGTGCAGGACACCAGAGTGTACAGAGGATTTGAAATTGGAAGTGATCACTATTTAGTCTTGAGCAGGATAAAATTGAATTTCATATTGAAAAGAATAACATGTAAGAAAGTTTTAAAGCGAATAAAAGTTGAGCAGCTCTCAGATGTGAACTGTAGACTAAAATACAGAAATATTATTGAAAAGAAAATGAAAGAGTTTGAGAACAGGAATCAAACCTTGGAGATTCAGTGGCAAACTCTGAAGGAAACATTGATTGATTCTGCCAGAGAGGCATGTGGTGAGGTTGTGTGCAAGGATAAAAAAATCAGAACTCCCTGGTGGACACAGGAAGTTAAAGAGGCAGTGAAGGAAAAGAAGAAAGCATATCAAAAGTTCCTGGCAAATAAGTCAGCTTTTACTCTTACAGAATACAGAGACAAATGTAAGAAAGCTAAACAATGTGTAAAACTAGCTAAACAAAAGTCATGGGAGGACTTTGGCAAGAATATAGAAAATAAATATCAAGAAGGTGGCAAAATATTCTGGAGGTTGTTGAAGAAGCTTAGGAATGGAGGAAAGAGTGCTGCAAAAGGAATTAGAGATGATAAAGGTGAAATGAAAACAGGAGAAAAAGATATCCTTGAAGTATGGAGTAATTACTTTGAAAAACTGCTAAATGAAACAAGCAGTGATGACAGCACAGTGATAAAAAACACTGACCAGGCATGCAGTCAGGAATACATATCCATACTTGAAGTAGAAAAAGCCATCAAAGGCTTGAAATGTGGAAAGGCAGCAGGAGTAGATGATATTCGAACAGAAATGCTGAAGTATGGTGGTATAAGAGTCTTACAGTGGCTGCACTGCATAGTTCAGAAAGCCTGGACAGAGGGACGAATTCCCGATGATTGGAGTAGAGCTCTCATAGTACCCATATATAAAAAGGGAAATAAAACTGAATGTGAGAATTACAGAGGTATTTCCCTACTGAGTGTTCCTGGCAAGATCTATGCAAATATACTTGAGAAACGGTTGAGAAGAATTGTGGAAGAAAAGCTTGGTGAAGAACAAGCTGGATTCAGGCCAAATAGAGGCTGTCAGGATCAGATCTTCACTTTATGACAAATAGTCGAGAAAGCATGGGAATATAACAAAGATCTGTATTTAATTTTTGTAGATTTGGAAAAGGCATATGACAAGGTGCCAAGAGAGAAGCTATTCAATACGCTTCAGTTATATGGTGTCAATGGGGCATTATATCAAGCAATACTTAGTCTTTATTTGAGTTGTGAGTCAGCAGTTAGAATTGAAGCAAGTGCAGGAAGATGGTTTAATGTTAAATCTGGTGTGAGACAAGGATGTACATTATCCCCTCTGTTATTCATTATCTATATGGATCACATTATGAAGGAATGTGGTATTAAACCTGATATCAAAATTGGAGATGTTAATGTCAGTTCTTTGCTTTATGCGGATGATGTTATACTTCTAAATAAATCCGCTACAAGTCTGCAAGATTCTCTGACTAAATTGAATAGCTGTTGTAATAGATATGGTATGAAGGTCAGCAATAAAAAGACAAAGACAATGAAAATAGGCAGAATCATTGAAAATGTCAACTGTGTTGTGAATGCAGAACCTGTGGAACAAGTAAAACATTTCAGCTACTTAGGCACAATTTTTACTGAAGATGGTAAACTAAATATAGAAATAGACAACAGAATCAGCAAAGCTGGTATCGTGGGAAGTCAATTGAATAAATTCATATGGAATAAGAAAGAAATTAGTCGGAACACTAAATTAGCTGTATACAAGACTGTGTTCAAACCAATTTTAACTTATGGATCTGAGAGCTGGGTTAGAAGTAAAACACTTGACCAAAGACTAGAGACCACAGATATGAGAGTCCTGAGAAAGATTATAGGCGTGAACAGATGGCATCAATGGCAATATCATATTAAAAATAAGGATATTAGGAAAGAACTTGACATTGTCTGCATCCAGGAATGCATTAGCAGAGCTAATCTCAGATGGTATGGTCACTTAAATAGAATGGGAGAGGAAAGATTAGCAAAACAAGTGTTCTCTGCCAGGTTGGCAGGAAAACGACCCAGAGGAAGACCAAGATATAGGTGGATTGATACGGTACAAAGTGCCTTAGACGATAGAAATATAAGATCTGATAATGTTGGTGTCTTGACAAGTAACAGACTGATTTGGAGGAAAATTGTAGATAGGAAGTTAGTAATGATGTAATTTTTTTTTCATGTAGTACTGTCATATCCTATACACCCCTTGAGGGTACATGGCAGGAATTTGATGATGATGATGATGATCAAAATTGGAGTTCTTTATCTCAGCTCTTTACTTCATACAGATAATGATATACATCTAAATAAATCCATTAGGAGTCTGCAGAATTCCCTGACTGAGCTGATATACCAAATTTATAACAGCAGTTATAAATTTCGTATGAAAATTAGTAATAAAAATACAGAGACATTGAAAATAAAATAGGCAGAAACACTTAAAACATCAACTGGAAATAAAACATTTCGACTATTTAGGCACAATTCTTAGCAAAGATGGAAATAAACATTTTAGCAAAGCAGGAGTGATAGTAAGTTGACTTAATATATTTATATATAATAAGAGAGAAATTAATCTAAATACTAAACTAGCTGTATACAAGACTGTATTCAAACCAATTTTAACTTATGGATCTGAGAACTCAGAAATAAAATTCTTGATCGATGATTGAAGACTACAAATATGATAGTTCTGAGAAAGATTAGGGGAGTGAACAGATGGCATTAACGGCAGTATCATATTAAAAATGAGATATTAGGAAGAACTTGACATTAACCTTCCCTCTCCAATTGGGAGAAGGATGATTAGCAAAAAAAAATTGTTCTTTGCCAGGATGGCAGGAAAAAAGACCCAGAGGAAGACAGAGACCCAGGTGGAGTGATACAGTAAGAAGGTAAGAAACTAGTTGCTCGAAGTTTTCCATGTGAAAGTTAGCTATGGAGGGGAAAGTGGTGAGCCCATGGGCATACCTTCTTTTTGTAGGTAGAAATTATTTTGCCACACGATATACTCAGAGCAAAGTATTACTATTATTATTATTACTATTATTACGGGCAACTCCAGGGAGTCATTAGACTCATCGAGGAAGGCCCCAAATCATATTCATCACAACTATCTGACATTCATACAGTATCTATCATACCTCGCCTTAAACTCATTCACTGTCACAGCATCCACTACAGACTCAGGGAGCGCATTCCACTCATTCACTACTCTAAAAGTAAAGAACCCAGCTCTAACACCTTTACTAACCACACTTTTGCCCAGTTTCCATGGATGTCCCCTAGTCCTCCCACAACCAGCCCTGTTCTCAAAAATATCTTCTGAATTAATTTTATAGAAACCTTTCAGTAATTTGAATGTCTCAATCATATCTCCCCTCCTCCGCCTATCAACCAATTTTTGCAACCCACAAATCCTCAACCTGTTCTCATACGGTTCATTCCACAGACCTGCTATCATCTTGGTCACTCGCCTCTGGATCCTCTCCACCTCCTCCCCATCAAGAAGAAACCTAGGTGACCAAATCTGAGCACAGTAGTCTAGATGGGGTCTTATCAAGGCTCGATAGAGAGGAACAATAACCTGCTTGTCAACGTATTCTTCAGCAACCAAGTGATTTGATGAGCTGTTTTGGTCACTTTTGCAATGTGTCCCCTAAATTTCAATTCCTTATCCACCAACACTCCTAAATCTCGTGCCTCATCAATTTCCTGGAGCTGGGTTCCACCAATGCAGTAAACTGCCGCCAATCTTTTCACCCCAAAATGCATAACCTTACATTTTGCCACATTAAACTGACATCCATTCTCCTTAGCCCAGACCTCCAATCTATCCAAATCATCCTGCAAAATTTTGACGTCATCTGCATTCACTATTGCCCTACCCAACTTCGCATCATCCGCAAACAAGTGAACACTTCCTCTCAGATCCTTTCCAATATCATTGATGAACAAATTGAAAAGCAGTGGTCCAAGAACAGAGCCCTGTGGCACTCCACTAGTCACAAGACGTCTTTTAGACTCCACTCCTGAATAAACCACTCTTTGATATCTCTCCTTCAACCACCCTCTTATCCATCTCACCAACCCTATATCTATACCCATCTGCTCCAGTTTACTGATTAGGGTTCCATGTGGAATCCTGTCAAAGGCCTTGGCAAGGTCCAGTAGAATCACCGTAAACCCATTACCCTTATCCAGTTCAGCCGTCACTGTGTTATAATATGTGAGCAAGTTACTGAGGCATGACCTACCCTTCACAAAACCATGCTGTCCCCGATACAGTATCCCATTTTCTTCTATCCAATCTTGTATTTTCCTCTTGACTATTTTCTCTAAGACCTTGACAATGATTCCTGATATGCTAATCGGTCGGTAATTTACAACAGCAGTCTTGGAACCACCTTTATGCAGTGGAACTATTTTCCCCTCTTTCCACCCGCTCGGGACTAACCCAGACCCGAGACTCAAATTAAACAAAATGGTCAAGGGTACTGACAATTCTTTAGCTGCTTCTCGTACAACACGAGCTGGTATACCATCCAATCCCACAGATGTATTGACATTGAGGTTATGCAATAGACTACTCACCTCCACTTCATTAACCACAATTCCCGTATAATCTACTGGTTTATTCGTTTCTGCAATGTCACCACCTGGATGATATACTTTTGCAAAGTGCTCACTCAGTAACTCAACTATCTCAACTGATTCAGTTACCTCCCTACCATCGGCATTCTTTAAAATCAATCTGCCATGTACATTTTTCCTTTTACTTGCTACATATCTAAAAAACTGTTTAGGATTCTCTTTAGCCTGCATGGCCAATGTTCTTTCGTAATCCTTTTTTGCTTTTCTTACCACACTCGTCACCCTTCTGGCCTGCGCTTTATACCGTTCATGTGCCTGCCGGTCACCCTTCTCCTTAAATTCCCTCCATAGTTGTTTCTTTTTTTGCAACTCAAGCTTAATGGTGTTATTCATCCATTTAACCCCTACTTGATTTATTATTCGGACTCTAGGTATACAGTCAGCCATTGCTTCATGCAAACACTTCTTAACTACCTCCCATGCACTATCAACTTCTAGTCCTTGCAGTTGTACATGCCATGGCACTGAACCAATCAAACTCCTAAGCTTGTCGTACTTTCCCGCCCGATAATTCCACATGTACCCTGTCTTAATTGAAAATTCTACACCTTTAGCCACCTCCCAAGTTAAGACCCTATGATCACTCTCACCGATTGGTGGCAATGTGGTCATATTTGTTACAGCCAAATCCTCAGATGTAATTACTAGGTCAAGCACTCTCTGACCCCTAGTATTTTCCATTACATGCTGTCGCAGATAGTTATCCCTTAATAACCGCATAAAATCCAGTTCCTTCCTCCCGTGTGTCCTCTCCTCACTCCAATCAATGCGACCATAGTTGAAATCTCCCATAATAATCACCCTCCTTCCACCAATTTCTTCTATTTGCTTGTGCATACTGTCACCACCATCTTTTCCATCACCTGGTCTATAGCAGCACCCAATTGTATATTTAGTTCTGCTAGCCACAATCTCACACCAAATGGCCTCAAATATGCTCTTTTCTCTATCCTGCAATTCAACTTCTATTCTCCTTGGCTGGAGCTCATCAGCTATCATCAACAATACTCCTCCCCCCATTTTATTCTCTCTGTCATTCCTGAACACACTATACCCATCACATTCAATCCCACTAGTTATATCATCTACAGTCAGCCATGTTTCACTAATACCTATAACCTGTGGTCTGGAAGTGCCAACCATGGCCAAAAACTCTTCCTTCTTGTTCCTAATACTCCTAGTATTAGTGTACATGAATTTAAGACCCCCATTAGCCCCAACCCTACCTTGATGCCTTATATTAACTATCCCACTCTGATTTGTTGTCCTTATTTGCTCTGGCATATTATATTCATTCTTACATTCAACTGCCTCCATAAGGACTGTATCTCTACCCCCCCCTAACAAATCTAGTTTCCCTGAATTTGCACATCCACTACATTCAGCAACACTTTCTCAAGTTTTCTTACACCGTAACCATTCAAATGCAAGCCATCCATCTTATATAGATCCTTTCGCCCATCAAACTCACTCCACACATCCACAAATTCCACACCACTCGTCATACATAACCCACGCATAAAGTCATTTGCAATTATAGCCCTCCTTTTAAACATTTCACTGTCATACCATGGCAAAAGACTAATCATTCTAACTCTCTCACTCTTTTCTTTTGCTACCTCAAACAATTCATTCAGGTCTTCTATCATTTCCATTTTATCTCCTTTCAAATCATTCGTACCTGCCACAACAATCATTTCTTTCACCCTTTCCTTTTGCTCTCTAATAGACGCAGTTACGTCCTTTATGGTCGCACCAGGTTGGTACGATTTTGTCAAGTCCTCTACTAACACACCTCGTACTAACGAGTCTCCATACAGCACTCTATCCTTCATTTTGTTCATGTTCACATTCATACGTCTATTTTTCCTGTCATACCTTTTATTATTGGTTGGTTCATTCAGTCTACTTTTGTTCATGCACTCTAGCTGCTGTTTTGCTCTTTCTATCGCACTATTCAACAACGCGATCTCACTCAATGCATCTATCTCATCTTTTTTGTTCTCTGAGAAACCATTTATACTATCATTCACACTTTCTACATTCACACTCTCACAATTTTCATGTACAACCTTGCCGTTTCTTGTCATATCCCTATTTCCTTCATTTTGAAGGTTGACAAAAATATCACACTCACGATCCGAAATACACTTCAATTCCGCATTCTCCCTACATTTTCTACACACATTCAATCCTTTATCATCATCTAACCACACTCCGACCGCACTCCGCAAAGCGTACATTTCACAGCTAGTACACTGACTCATTTCTTTTATGCTACCGTTCTTAGATAACGATGGCGAACCTTCATTACTGGCCGCCATTTTCCTACGCACAGGTGCCATATTTATCTGTAACATGTTTTGTCAAATTAAACGTTATAACACACCAAAAATAGACGCACTAAAATACGCAAGGCAAACCAAACAAAACTACACAATATTAAGTAATTTGTATCGATAACTGAAAATGATACTTATCTTATCTGGAGCTTGCACGAACACTACTCATTACGAATTCATCTAGCGGCGACTTCCGACATAGATTATGTTATAAAACACTTAGTACACTAACCACGTTAATAAAGCTCTAATAATATACCAAAATTATTGAATCCAAAACACCAAAACAAAAAAAATTGAATCCAAAACACCAATAAATCAACAAAAAACACAAATCTCTCAGGAGCTCTCCGACAGCACGACCGTTCACCAGCTAGCCTCGACACCAGAGCATGTGGGCAAAGGGCTGTGATATCAGTCAGAAATGTTCTGTATGAAAGAATAGTATTATTGATCGGGACATTAGTGAAAAAGACAGTTATGTCAGAGCTGACTAATAAATTTTTGTCATTGAGTGTGATGTTTCTAATTTTGTTTATGAAGTGTTTTGTATTTTTTACGTAGGAGGGAGAATGACTTACAAACAGCTTGAGTGTAGCCGATAGTTTCTTGGCTAAGTTATAATTGGGGCTGTCAATTCCTTCAACTATCAGTCATAGTGGTGTGTTTGTTTGTTTTTTTGTGTATTTTACGCAGGTCATAAATTTTGGGAGTGCAGACATAATGTGTTTTAGCTTTTCAATTGTTTCCTCTGAGCATGTAATCACTGACTTCATTAATTCTGTTGTTTTCTTTTTGATGCGGTTTGTAATGTTGTAACCATTTGGTTACAACATTACAAACTGCATGTATTGATCATTTGGTTGTTGTGGTTGGATATCAAATGGTTTGTTTTTTTCCAGGTATGCTGTCCGATCAAGGATTACGGTAGCATTGCCTTTATCTGCTTTAGTAATAACAATGTCTTGGTTATTTCTTAAAGATTTAAGGGATAATTTTTTGGCTTTGGTTAAATTGGAATTTAGTATATAAGATGTTTTCATCTGTATTTTATTGGCCATGTTGGAGGGGGGGAGGATTTTAGACTTCTTTCAATGTGGTAAATGAAGTCTAGTTTGTTTACTGACCTTGGTGTGATAGCATAGTTTAAGCCTTTTTGCAGAAGTAAGTTTTCCTTCATTAAGGTTGTAGCTGGATATGTTGAACTTGGCCGTAATCCGTTAGTGGTTGGTTGTTTCTTACTTCGCTTGTCTTTGGCTGCTCTCTGGGCATGGAGTCTGGCTTGTCTGTTGTTTTCTTGTTGTTTCAGTCTTTGGAACTTCGCTATTAGTTTTTCTTTGTTTTTAAATAACATGTACTTTGCAGAGGCATCTGTGATCCTCTCCAGAATATTCCAAATATTGTGATTTATGTAACTCGATAGCTCTAAATTTAAAAAAAAAGAAATTAGCCCTTAAATCTTTAAGAACTAATTTTAACCCTTAAAGATTTAAGGGCTTATTAATTAATAACCAAGACATTGTTATTATTTTGTGTGGCAAGATAATTTTTACCTACAAAAAGACGGTAGGGCCATGGGCTCACCACTTACCCCCCACCTTCCATAGCTAACTTTTACATGGAAGGCTTCAAGCAACTAGCTCCAGATTCAGCAAGCCTAAAGTCCAAAGTCTGGCTCAGATATGTTGATGATATTTTTGCCATTTGGCTCCATGGCCACGAAACATTAAATACATTCCTAAGCCACCTGAACGAACAAGAGAAACATATCCAATTTATCATCAAGATTAAAAACAATAACTCTCTTCCTTTTTTAGACACACTTGTCACATCTTCCCTCAGGCTGCCTTTCCTTTACAGTTCTACTGCAAATCTACACACTCACCAGCCAATACATACTTACATACATTAAAATTCATACCATCATTCAACAGGAGTTATCAGCATCTGCAAATAGAGCTCTAACAATTTGCTCCAATGAGCAGATGCTGAACAAAGAATATGAAATTATTATCCAAACGTTTACAAAAAAACAGCTACAATTAAAAAAAACAGTCAGTTCACAAGATCCTTCACAAAAAAATACCATTAAAAGCAAAAAAGATTACAAGAATGCCATAATCATACCTTACATTAGGGCATATTGGAAAAAACAGAGCACTACATAAATACAATATTAAGGCTACCTTCAAACTTCCTGCAAAAGTAAGAAATTTATTAAGCTCATCCATAGATTCTCTTCCAAACCTTGCCCACCCAGGGGTTTACAAAATTCAGTGCACCTGCTCTACCCTACCCTACATAGAGGAAACAGGGCACACCATTCTAATAAGAAAAGACGAACATAAACAACACATTAAATTTCTCCACTATGGTAAAACAGGCCTATCAGACCATGCACTTCAAACAAGTCGCAGAATCAGCTGGAAAGGCACCAAGTCCCTACACTGTACCAAAACCTAGTTTGAGTACAGTGAAACTTAGTGAAAGTTCAAAAAAGCCTGTGAGATGCTGAAACATCATCCAAAATCCAAATCTAAACAAGAATGATGGATTAATAATTCCAAGAATCTGGAGGACCCATCTTCAACCCATATAGTATCTAGAACAATTCCAAAGAAGAAAACCTTAATGTGAGAGGACTATAAAAATAGTTTAATGTAGTTCTGCTATAATTTTTTTTCCAATCATCTCTATATTATTATAATATGTATAAAAAGTTTATTTTATTTTGCAAATTAATTTTTAATTTTGCATATATTTTATTTAGTAATATTTTTATTAATTTTTCTTTTTTTTCCCACTAGAGATCAGGCTAAGTTAAACAGTTAACAAAGCATTACTTTTGTGTAGATTCATGTAGCTTGTGTCCTGTATATGTGTTCCTGATGATGACCTCAGTATACAGAGGTCAAAACATTGTGTATTATTTTCTTAATCATAAGTAAAGTGATTACTCCAACATGTGTGTTTTTGTCTCCATAAATTCTTCACTATGAATGCTAACTGCTGTATAACCTTAAAAGAAAGAATCTTTCATATCGTACTATCATAATATCTTGTGCACTCCCTGAATGTACATGTCAGGAGTTTGTTGAAAATTAAATGCACATGTAGGAGCTTAATACAGATAAGAATATCTGCATTATATTCACAGTTAAACCATTGTGAAATGGTCAAATTGACCATTGTATTTGTTATGAAGATAATCGAATGAACTTACTTCTTTGTTTAAAGCTTATAAAATGAGGATTTTTTAATCATTATTTCATAATTAAAATAATATGGTTACCTGCACTTTGAAAATGAACTTTATCACTGTTTCAAATATTGCATTAAAACTCTTATTGTAATGTGGTGTGTAATGTTTATTAGACTAGATGAAAATTGGTTGTACTCTCTTGGATTTCTCAGTATGCGCATATATATTGAAAGAATGATAATGGATGGACTCTGTATATCTGCTTGTTCTCTCTACTTCAACTGCATATGTGAGTTCTTAATCAGAGAAAACAAGTGAAAATATTCTGGAATATGGAACATATTCCAGAATATTTTCTGGAATATGTGTATTAGTACACATAGTACTAATACACCTAGTATTAGTACTATGTGTGGACTCAAGGTTGGATAATGCAGAACCCTGCTCTAGAGATGAAACTTTTTTTCAAGTCACTTAAGGCCTGCAATAAACAGGATGGGCGTGACCCTATATGCTAAAATTCAGCTCATCTAAATACATTCACAAAGCATGCCCATAGCAGAATTCAAGCCTACTCTCTTGGTTACAAAACAGAGATGCTAACTGCTCATCCAACTATGTCAGCCTTTCAGTATTGCAAAGTCATCATTTTCACTATTGAAAATGCAGCTCTTGTTTTCCGTTTTCATAGTCTTTTTATTGTTTATTTTCATACTAACATTGCCAGAACAATAATTTAATTGGGCTAATGACTCTTGAAGACTTGTACCAGATTTATTTAGTGAGAGGATAATGTCATTTGCATAAAGAATTAAGGTTAATAAACCTCCGGTTTGAGTTTCAGGTTTAATACTTCCTTCCTTCCTTGATAATGTGTGCACACACACACACACACAAATAAAACCTGATTTATTATGAAATCATGTGCATTCTTTGATCTATCCCAATTTAGAACTTGTGTTCCACTTGCATTATACACATTTAGTGTTTTGAACAATTTTTCCCTTGATAACTCACACATGGGGGTGTTTAAGGGATCAAAGCTGGATAACTGGAAGGAGATCCCCCAAATGCAGAGAAAAGACTAGGGCTTCTAACCTAATGACCAGTCCTCGCCTTCTCTTAGTGCATCCTGATGGTAGGTATCTGGGTGCTGAATGAATGAGGATTAGGCTGGTGATTTGAAATTTAGCTGACCAAATTCCATTCTTATTACCTGAAACTAATATAACACGATAATACATGACATAAGAGAATTTCATGCTAGCTGGAGCACATTAAACAAGGCTCCAGCTAGCATTATTTTCATCAGAGAACCAGAGCAACAGCAAAAAAGTCAGCTACTGAAACAAATCCCAATTCAACATTAGCAGAGTTCAAGATTGGTGTCATTAATGGAAAAGAAATGAAACTAGCAGAAAAACTGGATAAGTACTAAATCAACATAATGGGTATTATTGAAACAAAGAAGACAAAAACAGGTGAGATTTTTCTTAGCAACATTGACAATAAGGGAAAAGGAGTAGCTGTAGTATTTAACATTAAATAAGATAATCTTGAATGGCAGGCAGTATCAGGTAAAGTGACGTGGGCAGATATAGGAATGGGGAACTGGACAGTGACACTTATTTGTGCTAATGATCCCACAGTAGGTTTTAAGGAAGAAATGGAGGAATTTTTCTAGGCATTAGAGAAGGAAGCTGACACAAAGAAAAAGTTGAATCAGAGATCTGAACAACTGAGTAGGAAATAATCACCAGACATATAGAATTGTTTTGGGAAAAAATTGGAGAAAAGAGCAAAGCTAATAATGGCATCTGCTGGATTTCTGTTCGGGACACAATAGTTATTACAAATGCCATGCTCCAACATAAAAATGTGCACAAATTCACATGGAGAGAAAATGCAAGAAATAAGAAAGTTTCATTGACTATGTTATTGCTGATAGCAATATCTTTCTCACTGGTTCAGGGCACAAGAGTATACAGAGGATTTGAAATTGGAAGTGAACACTGTTTAGTGTTGAAGAGAAGATGTGTAAGAGTTTTAAAATGAATAAAAGTCGAGCAGTTTTCAGGGATGAACTGTAGACTTAAATACACAAATATTTGAGAAAAAAGGAAAGTTTGAAAACTGCTGAAGAAAACATTGATTGATTTAACTAGAGGCATGTGGTGAGGTTGTCTGCAAGGTAGGTTAGACATATCAGAACTCCATGAGACTCATGAAGTTAAAGGCAGTCAAGGAAAAGAAGAAATCATATTGAAAGTAAGACAAACAAATCAGCTTGTGTTCTGAGAGAATACAGAAAGGAAGCTTAGTGTAAAACCAGCTAAACAAAAGTCATGAGAGACTTTGGTAACAATACAGAAGATAAATATCATAAGGATGGCAAATATTCTGAATGCTATAGAAGAAGTAGTTTAGAAATGAAGCAAAGAGCACAGTAAAATAAATCAGATGATAAAGATGGCATGAAAAGTGAAGATATAAGATATTCCAGCTGTTTGGAGTAATTACAGTAAGTCCTCAACTCATGCAGTTTATTTGTTCCGAAGGTTTCACGCACAAGTTGAAAATCTGCATGAGTTGAATATGATGGATTTTTGACATATGTTCATTTCATGGGATAATTAAAGCTAACACAAGTATTTCTTCTATTAATATGCCTGCTTTTTTGGCAGTTGCATTGGCTGAACTTTACATGTGCTTCATAATGCAAACTAATTTTATCTTTTTTTATATAATAGTTCTAACACATTCCTTTCATAAGCTCATGCACGTCCATAAACTTTTCCATATCATTTAATAATACCTGCTTTAGTCTCCATAGTTGTAATGCACTTTTTTCTTGCCACTCTGAGTACATATATTTATTCTCATTGCTTTTATGTTTCTCAGACATATTTAGGGTTTATATTTTATCTTCCATATAGGTTCTTTTTATTCACTAAAACTAAATGCTTCTTTAACATGTTTCACTGTCCATATGGATGACATTATCTTCAGGAAGATAGTTAACACAAACAAAAATTCAAATAAAAGATATTATTTCTATAAATTGAAAAATATATCGAAATTTTGTTTTTTGTTGGTGTTTAAGTATCTTTCACTGTCATAGACAGCAAAATGTCAGAGAAACATTCAGTTTTAATGGATAAAAAGTCTATGAGCCAATCATTCACTACGTAGGTAAGACACAACTTGCACCCAAAGTAAAAACATACAAAATGGCAGTAAGAGAGCTATGTGTCAAAATATTCTGAATGCTATAGAAAAAGTTTGGAAATGAAGCAAAGAGCACAGTAAAATAAATCAGATAAAGATGGCATGAAAACTGAAGATATAAGATATTCCAATGTGGATTTGTAGATACGCAGTTGTGGTACTTCAGCCCAGACAACAATCCCACTTGTCAAGTATATCTACAAATCCATATAAATCTGTGTAAGTTGAAGACTTGTTTTACTTTGAAAGATTGCTAAATCAGGACAGGACAGTGGTAGGAAACATTCAAGAGGAATGCAATCAGGGGTATATATCAAAGCTATCAAGAACCTGAAATATTGAAAGGCAACTGAAGTAGATGATATTTGACCACAATATCACAAATTATACTTCCATATTTGAGCAGTTTTTTGCTCAAATATGGAAGTATAATTTTAAAACTAACACTTTAGTCCAGGCCAGAAGGCCTGGCCCAAAGAATCAAATTTCAGATGACTGGAGTAAAGCTCTCATAAAAGCTCTCTGTAAAAAGGGAAATGAAGTTGAATATGAGAATTACTGAGTAATTTCCATGGTGAATTGGAAGAAAATTGTCTGTAGGAAATTGATAAAATTATCAAAAGGAAGTGATGAATCAACCTGTCATGCACTGCCTGAGGGTGCACATCAGGAATTTGATTATGATAACTTACAGATGCCTTTTTTGAGATCCTTATATTTGATAAGGTAAATCTGGTTTTGCAAACCCGGATTGAACCTAAAGTCAGCATGCTTTAATCCTATTGTCAAGTGCAAGAAACAGTTTATGCATGAAGTATCTTTGGGACTAGTCTACTCATATATAGAGGCTATCAACTTCACATCAATTGCTTTAGTATCCCATAATGCAAAGCACACTTGCTTTTGAATGGATCACCAGCCAGGCTGGTTTTAACCTTTATTGAGGTTTCCTCACTGGAAGCTAGACCCAGGAAGATACTGAGGTTAAATCAGTGCTGAAGTTATTGTCCTTATATAAGTGATAAAATGGTGCATCACTGTTTTTTAAATTACTCTGGATCAGAGGTAGTTGTAGAAAGTTTTCTACTTTCCATTCGTATGGAGAGTAGAAAGTGATGTCACATCAGAGTTATCTGCTTATATTCTCTACTTTTGTATGATCTTTAAATTGAATATTTCTTTTCAAAACATGGATTATATTGTTAACATAAGAGTTGCACAATAACAGTCCCAGAGAAGAATCATATAGCATGCCCTTTGTGACCTTTCTTCTTTGGGTCATCATTTCTTCACCTATACAATTTGTTGATACCAATCAGCTAACTATTACTGGCTGATTGTCACCAGCTGATTTCAGTGTCAGTGTGATGTGGAATTCTATCAAATGCTTCATAAAATCCAGAAAATATGGTGTCTGTGCATCATCTCTCTGTATAGTGTAGTTTTTGCTGCTATAAAATGTAACAAGACTACCTCTTAACAAATCCATAGATTAAAGCAGCATCAGATTAGATTGGGCTCTCCAAACTATTTTGA
Source organism: Typopeltis vanoorti (assembly GCF_054136105.1). NCBI lineage: Eukaryota > Metazoa > Arthropoda > Arachnida > Uropygi > Thelyphonidae > Typopeltis > Typopeltis vanoorti. Next base: position 108,604,756 of record NC_143566.1, read on the forward strand.
ACCTAGTTGTTAAGATTACATGATAGTTTCCCTTTATGCCAACTGGATTATGTCAGCCATAAATTTCATCAGATGTTCATTGTGTTTTCTATCAAATGAAGCTGCTGTCATGTGTAAGTAAAAGGGATATCTTTTCAATAGTTCATCATAGTGCACAAATTTGCTGTAATGCAAATACATTATTGCCATGGTTTAAAAAAATCTCCCACTGAAAACAGCAAAAATCAGAAATACAGCAAAAAAAAATTCCAAAAATTCAATGTACAGGGGGGCAAAAACCCTTCCACACAGAGCCAGCCAGAGTCTTAGTATCAACAACAATAACCCAAGATGTTATTCATCATGGAATCATGCATAATGCTTTCTGTAAGAAGGGCAGCGCATGCACTTTTGTCATGTCTGATATCACATGCAAAAGGATATTGGATCCAGAATCTTATGTGATCTGATTGCACTCGAAATTTCCTTCCTTAATTGCTCCCTTTTCCCAATTCTTGTGATTGCTGACGTTTTTTTTTTTTTTTTTTTTTTTTTTTTTTTTTTTTTTTTTTTTTTTTTTTGCTTCTCTGTCTCTGAAAGTTGATCACTTAGTTTTAATCATTCAGTGAGGCAGTCATGGAGATATCAACATCCACAGTTCTGACTGGCTTCCCTTCTCTAACTTCTTGAAGAGAACCCAAATTGTTTTCTATCAATAATGATATAACACACGTTAACCTGCTTGTCAGAATTTTAAATAATTCCCATTATTCTCTCAACACTCTGGACTTTTTTAAACAGCTCTCTCTCTAAATACACCACTGATATTACTTCTCCTCTTGGTAACTTTGACCATAAGCCTTGTAGATGTTGCTTTTTTTTCTCAGATTCTATGGTATTCTATGGTACTACAATGGTGCCAGTTGAGATTACCTTTGGAATTTCTTTACCTTTTTCTATTTCTATAGTTTGATTATTGCTTCCACTCTCCTGATTCAAGAATTTGCTCTGATCTAATAACCATGGGCGGCTCGTGCATAGGCACAGCGAAACTGCAGCACCCCCGGTTTTTCTCGATATATAAATATATTTATTAATTTATATTTGCTTGTATTTAATTTTATCATCAACAATCCTATACAGTTCTCTTGTTTTGTATAAAAAATAATAAAAATCCATCTTGTAGCACTTAACAGGGCGAAGGACACTAGCAGCACTGTGTTTACTGCAATGTCATATTACTACACGCGCAAGCATATGCACATCATAGTGAGATGAGAGCAATTAGCATAATGTGGCACTGTCTGTCGCGCAGTTCCACTGTTGTTTATATGCAGTTTGCGCCAGTAGTAGAGTTTTCCATATTTGAGCCAGTAGTAGTAGAGTGTATAGTGCTTATGGTGTTTACTCCATCTCTTTAAATATTTGGACATTACAATTAAAGACATAACATTTGTTATAGTAATTTTGAATTATACCAAACTGTATAATTTTATCGATAATAAACAATATTTTTTCATGTTTAATTTTTTTTTTTAATTTTTACCATAATTTTGATATTTTATCCAAACACATATACACTGTACTTACAGTGTGTATGTATATTTCGAAAGTTGCAGCACCCCCCATGATTTCAAGCCACGAGCCGCCACTGCTAATAACTGAAATTATTCTTGCTGGGATGAATGTTTCTGTTCTTCATTCCAAAACCCTGATCCTTATCCAAGCCTTGGTTTTCCCACAAATGTTTTAAAGCAGTTGAAGTTAAAAATGCAGCATGCAGTCAATGGCTCTGGCTGCTCGCCCAGCATACACCACACATTATAAGAATTGCAAAAAAAAATCAGAAAAATCTAAAGTAGACTTTATAAAAGCCAAATGCACTAATCTTGCCCTTTGCACAAATGACCACTGAACCATCCAATCCCTCGCAAAGGTTGTTGGGCAAAACTTCTGACTTACCATGTTCCTACCACTTTCTCATCCTAATGGAACATGGCAATATTTCATAAAGATAAGGCACACTTTTGGGTATCATTCTCATTGAAAATGTCAACTATGAATGGAGAACCTGTGGAACAAGTAAAACATTTCAGCTACTTTGGCACGATTTTTAGTGAAGATGGTAAATTAAATATAGAAATAAACAACAGAATCAGCAAAGCTGGTATAGTGGGAAGTCAATTGAATAAATTCATATGGAATAAGAGAGAAATTAGTCGGAACACTAAATTAGCTGTATACAAGACAGTGTTCAAACCAGTTTTTTAACTTATGGATCTGAGAGCTGGGTCAGAAGTAAAACACTTGACCAAAGACTAGAGACCACAGATATGAGAATCCTGAGAAAGATTAGAGGTGTGAACAGATGGCATCAGTGGCAATATAATATTAAAAACGAGGATGTTAGGAAAGAACTTGACTTTGTCGGCATTGAGGAATGTGTTAGCAGAGCTAATCTCAGGTGGTATGGTCATTTAAACAGAATGGGCAAGGAAATATTGGCAAAACAAGTATTCTCTGCCAGGTTGGCAGGAAAATGACCCAGAGGAAGACCAAGATATAGGTGGATTGATACGGTACAAAGTGCCTTAGACGATAGAAATATAAGATCTGATAATGTTGGCGTCTTGACAAGTAACAGACTGATTTGGAGGAAAATTGTAGATAGGAAGTTAGTAATGATGTAATTTTTTTCATGCAGTACTATCATATCCTGTACACCCTTTGAGGGTACATGGCAGGAATTTGATGATGATGATGATTCTTTTCCTCCAGCTGTTATTTTGATGGACAAGACAAATCTTCTCCAACTTTTTTTTTATGTGTCTATTCCATGAACTATACACTGTCTCTTCTGATCTTTTGTCAATAGGTCATCAGAAAAATACTTAACAGCTATTATACTAGTAAGTTCTTTGGTGCAGATGATATCCCTCCAATTGTATTCCTCATCTTCTGGACTACCACAAACTGTCCATTTCATATCTTCTCTGATCTTTTTCTTGAAGGACATCAGGAAAATTCTGATTAATCTAGATATTAATAAGGCTCCTAATCCAGGCTCCAATTGTGCTCAAAACTTGTGCCTCAGAATTAATACCCATTCTGTATTGCGTTTACAAGCTGTGCTGTTCATTTGGCTTCTATCCAACAGGAAGTAAGCTTTCATCCAGCCTGCTCCTAAAAAATATGCCAGCTATCAAACTATTGTTCCATTATCCTCACTACTCTCAAAAGTAATAAAGATAATAACTAGCTTCTTTACTACAGACCCATCAACATAGGTTCTACTATTCTTGTTCTACAGTAGACTTCCTAGCTAACCTTATCCACTTTGGATGTAGGCCATGGAAAGATTACAGAATATCATCAGGTTGCTCTTGATATTTCTCAAACACTTCAAGTCTTACATCGTGACCTTTTTCAGATTGCCATCTTCCTGTCTCTTGTTCATTGCATGGCATAGTGGATAGTTCCCTTTTGTCTGATTTTTCACTCAATGCCAGAACATGACCAAGGAATTCTTTCATTTATCAGCAAAGCTATGAACAGACCATTCCATTCCTCTTGTCATTCACAAAACCCTGTAGTACTCAAGCTTCAAAATCTACTAATGCTTTAAATGCCAATCTTCTAGCCATTCTCAAATAGAATGAAGATAATAAATTTTAATGCTACCAAACCACAATCTGCCTTATTTCTCAGAAGAAAGATCATGCCTCACTCTTTCCTTACTTTTGGTAATATTTTGCTCACCACCATCAGTTTCTTCTCTTGGGCTGACTTGTACATCTAGACAATCTCGGCATAAACACATCACATCTATTGTTGAAATCCTTGTGTTTTTTTTTTTAAACATTACTTCTTTCTGCCTCTTCTTAACAGTTTATAAATCCTCCACCCTCATCTTAGAATATTGTTCTCACAGCTGTAATGGAACACCAATCCTTCCTCTCCTCAGACAGCTTGATTCTATCAGAAGAGATAGCTATTTGTTTAATAGATAACTCTTCACTTACCAACTCTTTCTGGTTGCTGTTATATAAATGCTGTTTCTGCACATAGTGTCTTTTCTAGGTATTTCTATGGATGCTGCCCACCAGACTTGCCATAATTATTCCTCCACTTCCCTTTCATCATGTACAAACACAAGCAGCTGCTGGTCAACATCCATATGGTGGTCAACTCACCTATACTATCTTCTCATCATTGCTAAGTCTTCCCCATAGAGTTTTCTCCAATGCTTACAACCTCTAGTTCTTCAAGGAACACAGTAAGAGATTACAATACTCTCTCTCTCTTATCACTTTCCTACATATGGCACTGTCATATTATATAGATCTTGAGGCCTCTTGTATGCAGGGTTGATATAAAGTACTGTTAATCTGTTAATATAGAATTGGATGATGACTTAGATAGTCCATTCCATCTAAAAGGCAATATGTAACCTCATGGAACTGAAATTTGTTAATCATAGTGGCTTATTTGATCTTCATAGGCTGCTGCGTCTCTTAGTATCCTTTGTAAGGTTTAGTATTGTATTGATAAGCCCAACTTATTAGAAAGAAAAATCATCTTATCTGTATCTTATGAACTTCTTCATATCCAGGACCAGATTTAAAACCTTAAGTCTTTCTGACCACAGCACATCATCATTGATATGATAAGGATGTACTCTGATAAGTATGGTTATTTCTATTAAAATTTTGATAAAGCTGAAAAGACATCTATTACTCGTTTGTAATAGGAATAAGTATTATAATTATATTCATGGGGCTTTTGTTCCTTTTTTTTCCAGTGGCTTCTCTACAGAGTGCTTGTCGAGATGCAATCCTTCAGAGAGTCGCTTCATCAGATGTGTTCTGCTTACCTTTGCCAAGAAAACTGAAAGATTATCTTCGTTATGAATCATGACAGTAAAATTGCTAAGGTTTGAACTGCACAGCAGTGACATATTGAGGGTAACTATTGAAGGAGTACCTGTTTTGTAAATGAATTTGTGGTTCAAAGATGCATTACCTTCATATGCTTTACAAAAACTGAGCAACCATTCTTCATTACAAAAAAAAAAGCAGTTAACGATGTTGAAACCAGTCTGCTTGAAAAATCTGGTTTCTCTCCTGTAAAGAACTTCTGGGAGGAATCAAGCAAAATGAATTTGTTTTGCATAAATTTTGTAATGATGTTGCATTCGCATGAAAATGAAAGACTATTTAGAAAGAAATGTTTCTTGTACAGTGACAATACATTACCTATTATTAAGTGCAAGTAATTTATATTTAAGCTATCATTTATCTGATTTTAAAAATTCATTTATTTACCACTTGATCAATTGAGCACCAGTTATACCATTAAAGATATATCGAGTGGTTTCAATTTGTACTGACTTGACTACATGAAGCCTAAGAACATACATAAATTCAAAATATCTCTAATACCATAGTTTTGGTATTTAAAAATTTAAATAAGTTTTAAGGAATTTATTTAGTAAAGTGCTATGCAGCTTGCATTATGGCATGTTGAAAAAACTTCTATAACACAAGATCATGAAATGCTATATTCCATTAATTTTAAAAGGTGAATCAGATCACAGTAGAAACTATTGATCTGATTATATATATTTATATAAAATCCCATTTCCTTTTTATCTTGAACCCAAGTATGTTCAGAATCATTGTCTCAAATGGGCATAATTTCTTTTGCAGAGTTGTATATCAGTTCAATGAATAGAATTATCATCATAATAAGCTGGTATATTGCTTAATATGAAGGCTTTTTTCTTTTGTTGTTGTTTAGAAATTTTATATTTTTGTTTTTAGTAATGCGGATAAAAATCAAAAGCTTATGTTCATATCTTGTCCACTATCCAGAGTAATGCAATTTATAAGCATGATTCATGTAATAACATCTCAGCAATCAGATTTATATTTGAATATCATTTCTGGTTTGTTTTTTCTGCCTTTCCCAAAATCTGTTGTCTATTTAAATTAAATTACAAAATCATTAGTAATTCTAAATACTGTATTTTTGAATAACGGTTTCACACATGTAAGAGAAAACTAAATCAAATTTGTTATTTGTAGATATTTTACTCGATATGTGATGAGCTTCTTTCATAGAGAAAACAGAAAAACTGATAACATTTAAATTCTAAATACCAGAACACTCATATAGCATGTGTATAATATTATGTGTCTTGGTCACAGCTGTCCAGTAGGAGGAAACACTATTTCAGTTCGGAGACATAGGAATATGTGTACAATGAATTAATTAAAAAAAAAAAATTAAACATAAAAAATTATAAACAATTAACAGCAAACACTTCCCAAAACATAAAAAACAGTCATACAGTCTGGGATTAGGATGGTGGCATAGGGCTTCACACAATTCAAAAAATAGACTATCAGATTTGAACCTACTGTACTGTAGCATCTTACGGTTCCAGCGATGGCCTGAGAAACAAGGCCTGAACCTCCAGAATCCAAAAATCTTATTTAATTGTGATGTTCATCAATTCCAATAGTAGTAGAATGGCCAGTTGGTCCAAAGTAGCAAAGATGACAAGAGTAGGATATGTGATAAACATCCGGCAAGGATAAAGGCAATAATGTATCTTTGATAGGTGGTAAGAAAGATGACAACTTCTGGGCTGGTTTGAAGGTGGTGTACAAATTATATCTGTGAAAATTCCTTGCTATTTGTTTAGATATTCCTTTAAGGTAGGGTATGCTGATCCTTTTAACATCAGATTGCCATCTGGAAGAGGGATGATAATTATCAAATAGGTATCGAGGTCTCGCTGTATCCAATAAGTAATAGCAAGTTTTATTTTATTTAATTCTTCTAATAAAAGAGACTCAGAAGAATAAATTGTGTTTGCTTGATGTACAAGGTTTTTGATAATACCTATTTTTTGTGAAGGATGATGTGAAGATGTGTGTGGATATATCTGCCTGTAAAGGATGGCTTCTGTAAACAGAAAATTAAGTATTATTATCCAGCAGAGTTACAGTGTATTAAAATATCTAAAAAGGGAAACTGTTGTTAGATTCACATTCAATAGTAAACTTGATGCAAGTATATATAAGGATTTAATTTTATCTGGAAACTGAAGTAGTTCTGTTTCAGAGTGAGACCAGATTGCAAAAATTACATGCTTTGGCTGATTACTGTATGGATCATTTAGAGCAATGTTTCTCAAAGAGTGTGCCATGAAATTGCATTACTGTGCTGTAAGAAAAAAAAAAGTATTTTTATTACAATGGAAAATAAGAGGATATATAAAATAGGTATTAAATATTTTCAACAGTGTTATTTATTAATGTAAGAGGAACATTTTTATAATTTAATGATAAATATGGGCTTGTTTACTTTTGCACAGTTGTTTAATACAGGGTTGAATTACAGACAAACACAACTGGAATTCTTGATCAAGAGAACGAAGTTGCTTCTGTTTCTTACTTTTAATGTGGTCAACATTGTGTGAACTGTAAAATATTTTAAACCTACAGTTAATTATTACGCAAAAGTCCAGCAAAGAATACAGGTGGGCTGACAGAAATTTGCATTATTAAGTGTGTCACAGTCTGGAAAAGTTGGAGAACCACTGATTTAGAGGATCAGATTTCTAACACCGTTTCTCCTCGTCCTTGCATTGGCTATGTTTTGTGGATGATATCTCTGCAGAAAGAGTGCTTACTCTTTTGGCAAGAAAAGCTTCAGTATACATCCGTTTTTCTGAGATATCTGCAAATGGATTTCAGTAGTTGTAGATCCCTGGTAATAACTCATTTCAATGTGCATTCCAAGGAAATGCAGATCAATCTAAATTTCTTGGTACACATTACATGTGACAGTGCTATGTTCTCCCCACTTTTGAATGAGCAAACCGCCCGGCTGGTTTTACTGACTGCCTGGCTAATTAATGTTGTGAATTGACATGGCTAAATAATGAGCAAGAATGGGAAAATAATTTAAGACTTTTTTAATTAATAGTGATGAGAAATTGAACCGGAGAGTCTCGATACTCATGAGACCAGCTCAATTTCTTGCATTGCAAGCCAACTTGAGAGCTTCAGATATTCACTTTGATGCATACCAATCCGTACCAGAAGAAGACAAAAATCCCGAATACAACAGTATCGGTTGCAAAGAAGATCTTTTACGGAAGAGACATAATTTTGATGTTTGAAAGAAATAAATTGTGAAAATTGAGTGAATTCGAATCGAAGGCAAAAATCAATGTTCAAAGTCTACATTTATTTTTCTTAATAATGGGTTTTGTCCAAAAATCGTGAGTGAAGTATTTAATATTTTATTTTGTAAAAGAAAATAGGCCTGTGCATCAAATATAGTTGTGATCTCGGGGAATTCTCAAAACTCTCAAGGACTATGATGTCAGTCTCAAGTGATACCAATTCCCATTCCTAGTAATTAATACTTATAAATAGTAAAACTGCGACATAACATGCGTTATGTGTCTCAGGTATTACTGTCAGTGCACAATTCAGTGATTTGTTCTGATTAATTTTAATAACATGTTATTTTGTATTTATTAAATTACCCCATAATGAGTAAAAAGTCAAGTCAGAAAACCACACTCATAAGTTATTTTAAGAAAGATAAAACTGATAAGCATAGTAGCAAAAACACCAAATCAACGATAGAATCATCCATTTCTGAGTCTCTTTCAAATGTAAAACGTGCATCTAAACACTGCTTATCGGGTATTAACAGTGAGTGGTTTAAAAAATTCCATTGGTTAGTGATTAAAGATAATGGAATGGTACATTATTTTTTCCACATGTATGAAGTACGGAAAGAGACGACCCCACAAACAAGGAAGTGACTTGGGTAACTATGCCATGCACAAGACTTCAAAAAGAAAGCTTGGTTGACCATGAACAAAGCAAGTTACACACTGATTCTTGTTCAGATATAATTGAAAAACTATACTAGAAGATACTGGAATAGGGCAAATTGAAAAATCAATTTTAATTTTGAATACCTTGCAGAGGGATGCTTTTCTGTGAGCTTTAAGATCTATGTATTGGTTAGCGAAAAATGAGTTACCACATACAACATTATTTGAAAAATTGCTTGAGCATTGCAAGGCTATGGCCTATTTCTACTTAGAACTTTTTAATGTTGGTAAAAATGCACATTATACCTCAGAAAGAATAATGCAAGAGTTCATTGATATTTTAGCATCAGAAATTAGATCTGAAATACTGAAAAATATACATTCTGCAGATTATTTCAGTGTTTTATGTGATGAAACTACAGACATCTCAGTTTTAAAACAGCTGATTGTGTACATTAAATATGTTTGTCAACTTAGAAAAGAGTTTTGTAAAAAGAAAAGGGTTAGTTTTGTATAAACTTGCACTATCATTGATGGCAAAGCTGAGACTATAACTAACAAACTAATTGAAACCCTTGATAGTTTAGGCTTAAAAACTTGTAATCTGGTGGACCTAGGATCTGATGGAGCAGCTGTCATGATTGGAAAGCAAAAGGGAGTTGCAAAACTGCTCAAAGATAAAACAGATGACTCGTGGTCAACTGTCATTGTGTAAACCACCGACTGGCTCTTGCTAGTGCCCAAGCAGCTGCTTAAGTGCCTTATTTAGTCATGTTTAATGATATCTTAAGGCAGGGGTGGGGAACCTTTTTAAGTATGAAGGGCAAAAATTGCTAATTTAAAAACATCCGTTGGCGACCGGCAAATTTTAACTCTTATATATAATGTATGTGGTGTGCAATATATATCTCAATAAGTAAATATGCAACATTCACATCTGATATGGTATCTTTTAATTACAATTGTGTAGGGCAATTGTAATTAAATAACAATCAAGCAAAGGCTATATTTAATTTATTTAAAAAATTATATTTATTTTCTTTTAACTGAGAACTTTATTAAAGCAGTAATAGCATATTAAATATTTCATCAAAGTTAATGAAGCTTACCTTTAATCTTAAACTTTTTAGTGAGAAGGCTGAAACTGCTTTTTTTGTGAAAGCTTAGAAATATTAGCTGCCCTTGATGAGACTGCTACTCGTAGTTCATTGGCGAGATTTTTGGCAGTGAGGTCTTGTACGAAGGCGATTTTTTGCCAGACTTAATTTTGAAAAAAATTTGGTCGCATTGAAAAGTAGTAGAAAACTGAGAAGCTATTTTCAAGGCGTTATTTTTTAAAGAAGAGAATTTCTCTGAATCAATAGATTTGTAGTCCAATATAGGCAGATTACTTATGTTTTGATCTCATAGTGTTATCACACTGCAAATCAATCGACTCTAATTGCAAGGAATCAGAAGCTTCCTCAGGGCGTATATCAAAAGGTGTTTCAAATATTTGTAACTCAATTCTTTGATTTTTTATATTTTCAAATCAACTTCGAAATGGATTCAAAACACTTTGATACTCATCAAAAACACACTCACTTGTTGATTTTGGATTGTGTTCTCTTAATTTTGGAAAATGTGGATTCAAAGCTCTTGATATGAGTGAGCAAAGAGGTCATTAGCTGATTGGAGGGCCTCGTAATCTCAAATTTAGATTATTCAAATGACTAGTTATGTCTACTAAAATGCTAAATCACTTTGAAACTTTTCATCCTCCAATTCTTTAATGTCCAAGAAAATTTTCACTTCGTCTTTAAGTGAGCTCTATTTAGCCACCTAACTTCACAATGGTACAATAAGTGCCCATATTTGGCTTCAAGATCTTGCAAAAATTCTTTGAATTCCCTGTTGTTCAACCCTTTACTTTTTATCAAATTAATGGCCTTTGTTACTACATTCATGACGTTGTTCATTTTGAGTGACTTTGCACATAGATTTTCCATATGAATGAAGCAGTGGCACACAATTAAAGTACAGTAGAACTCAGTTATAACGATCACGGTTATAGCAAATTCATTTATAACGAATAATTTTGAAGGTATATTTGAATTACATTTGATTTAATGCATGTATTTCATGTTTATTACGAATTCGTTTCACGGGAATAACGAATGAATAATACACGTTAGTCGTTCCTTTACTGACATTTCGTACGTACGTATTTTCTGGTTGTGGAAAAATGTCGGGAGTCAAACGGAAAATTTTATCGGTTTCCGAAAAAGTAGAAATTATACGGGAGGTGGAAACTGTCCAATCAAATCTGACAGTAGCAAAGAAGTATGGTTTGTCCCCATCTACAATATCAACAATTTGGAAGAATTGCGAGTTGACCCTGAAAGCTTTTGAAAACAATTTATTGAAGTGTAATAAAAGTGACGTTGACGAGGCACTTCTTTCGTGGTTTAAAGGCAAAGAACCGCTTGCTTAACTATTAGCGGACCAATTTTGAAAGTTTAAGCCGAAAAATTTGCTGTTCAACTTGGTTATAGTGATTTTAAATGCAACAATGGGTGGATTGATCGCTTTAAGAACAGAAACAATATTGTATCCATACCTTCGTTTGATGTCCGGCCATACATTCTTGATCCAGTCAGAAACAACGTTTTTGTCAATGGACAATGCCTCGCCACTTACTTTTGCATAGGCAAAAGTAAGTGGCGAGGATTGTTCATTGACAAAAACGTTGTTTCTGACTGGATCAAGAATGTATGGCCGGACATCAAACGAAGGTATGGATACAACAACATTTATAATGCAGACGAAGCAAGGTTTTTTAATAATTTAACGCCCGATAAAACTTTTCAATTTAAAAACGAAAAGTGCATTGGCTGAAAACTTATCAAAAATAGACTCCGTTTTAGTTTGTGCAAACATGACTGGTAGCGATAAAAGAAAGCTTCTTGTAATTGGAAAATCGGCAAAGCCTAGATGCTTTAAAAACATAAAGAAACTTCCCATTGATTATACAGCGAATAAGAAGGCCTGGATGACATCTTCAATTTTCGAAAATGAAATTCGCAAGTGGGATAAAAATCTTCGCTGTGAAAACCGGAAAATTTTGTTATTGATAGACAACTGTCCTGCCCATCCTGTAGTAGCTAATTTAACAAACATAAAACTTGTTTTTTTGCACCGAATGTGACATCTGTCTTGCAACCACTTGATCAAGGCATAATTAGATGTTTTAAATTCCATTTTCGTCGTCTGTTAGTCTTGGAACTGATAGAACGCAGAGAAAAATCCACGTAAAAATGCTTATGCTTAAGACTCGAAGATCAGTGTACTTCACACAGTATGTTTAATGAGTGATGCTTGGAATTTGGTGTCATCGTCTACGATACAAAACTGTTTTAAGAAAGCTGGTCTTGCGGAATACGAGTGCGAATCTGAAGAAGATGAAGAGGATAACTTACTGTTATCAGTGTGGTTAAAAGCGCAAAACTTGAACAATTTTGAAACGTGCGCTGAGATTGATAATTTTATAGACATTGATAATGGCGTCGCAACTTCGGGTATACCGACAGACGCTGACATCTTAAAACAAATCTCTCATACACCAGAAGAAGATAATAGTAGTAGTGACTCCGAGGAAGAAAATAGCAATGATGAGAAAATCATTACCTGGTGTGAAGCAGAAAATGCTTTACATATTTTAACAAGATTTATGGAATTGCGATCTGTAAGTTCAGACAACACATTCAAGCATCTTAGTGGTATAAGGAACAATTTCAAACGTATGAAATATGCATCTTGTGCAAAACACACTTGATGATTTTTTATGTAAAAATGTGAAGTTTTAAAAATAAATTTTTGTTCTTTATATGTATGTATGCACATATGTATTTATGTTACCCAATATACCTTGCTGAGAAAAATCTAAAAACATTTTTAATTCGCTCAAATTATGACCTTCTTGGATATAACGAATAACGGTTATTACGAACAAATATATGCGGTCTCGTGGAATTCGTTATAACCGAGTTCTACTGTATTTGGATTCAATTGTTTCTTAAATTCATTCTTAATCAGACCCACGAGCCCTTTTTCACGACCTACCATGGATGGAGCACCATCTGTGGCGAGACCACTCAGTTTTTCATACGGTAAATTGAAATCCTTTAATGCTGAATTGACCATTTCAAATAAATCTTTACCTTTAGTTGTTCTCTTCATTGATTTTAAAACAAGAAATTCTTCTCGTATATTGAAATCTGTAGTTATTCCTTGCATAAATATAGCCATTTTTGCAGTATTTGACAGATCATTAGTCTCATCGATGGATAATAAGTAAAACACAAATTCTGCTGAATCTACTTTCAAAGAAGTTTGGATGTCATCAGTGATATCTTTAATATGGTCAGAAACAGTTCTTCTTGATAGGCTAATGTTTTTAAACAAACTCAGTTTTTCTGAACATAAAATCTCGACGGCAGTAAGGATACAATCTTTCACAAACTCTCCTTCATTATGAGTTTTAAGTTTTTTAGCAATTTGTTCACACAATGCATAACTAGCTTGAGTAACAGATGGTCTTTCCTGAATAAGAATTTTAAAAAGAGATTGGATTTTGATTATATTTTCTTTCAAAGTCGCTATCTTGTCTAAACGTTCTGATCCTTTTAAATTTTCACATTTCTTATGCTTACTCAAATAATGTCGTTCAAGATTATATGTTTTATAAACTGCAACGTGTTCGTTACAAATAAGACAAATGCACTTGTCATTAATTTCAATAAAGAAGTATAGTTCTGTCCATTTTTCACAAAACAGAGCACATTCACCACTTCTTTTACGCTTTTCACTACAACTTGTCATTTAAAAAAATAAATTGAATAAAGTTGTCAACTGGTTAATTACAAGGCACTTGCAGTACTGCATGAGAAAAACGAAGTCAAAAATCAATATGTTTTGACGTGGGTAAAATGTCATGGCAGTATTATGTCAGTAGTCTCATCGGTGGCTAATGAATAAGACACAAATTCTGCTGAATCTATTTCCAAAGAAGTTTGGATGTCATCAGTGATATCTTTAATATGGTCAGAAACAGTTCTTCTTGATAGGCTGTTTCTTCTTTCTTCTTTGAGTGCCATCTCCTATCGGAGGTCGGCAACCACCTTGGCAAATTTTGAGCGATTCTCAGCTATTCTTAGCAGTCTCTCAGAGTTCATACCAGTCCACTGTCTGATATCTGCCAGCCAAGATTTTCTTCGTCTTCCTTGTCCTCTTCTTCCATTTATCTTCCCTTTTATAATCAATTGAAGTATCTTATATTTTTCATTACGAAGTAGGTGGCCAAGATATGCTGTTTTCCTTCTTTTTATGGTATTTAAAGTTCACGTGATTTCCCCATTTGTTTCAGTACTTCCTGATTGGACGTTTTTGCTGTCCATGGGATTTTTAACATTCATCTGTATAACCACATCTCAAAAGCTTCAAGTCTTTTTATTGATGTTGTCTTCAAGGTCCAAGTTTCTGCACCGTACAGCAGTACAGACCATACATAGCATTTAACCATGCGTGCTCTAAGTTTAAACTGCGGTTACACAGTGTTGATTTCATCAAGAGAAAATTTTTTCTTGCCATTTCAATTCTAACTTTTATTTCCATTTCTGGATTGCAATCTTCATTTAACCAGCATCCGAGATATTTAAACTTTGCCACTCTTTCTATTTGTTTCCTATTTAAAGAAAGTGCTAAATTAAGAATTGGTTTATGACCATGAATTTAGTTTTGGTGATATTTATTTTTAATCCCATTTTTTCACTCTCTGCATTTATTAGCTCCAAAAGATTTTGAAGATCCTGAATATTGTCAGCCAGAAGAGCTGTATCATCGGCATATCGGATGTTACTGATGATTTCACCATTTACACTAATCCCTTCCTTTCTTCCTTCCAAGACTTTTTGAAATATAGCTTCTGAGTAGATGTTAAAAAGAAGAGGTGACAGCACACATCCTTGCCTTACTCCTCGTTTGATGTTAATGGAGTCTGTAATAATGTCATCAACTTGAACAGATGCCTTTTGGTTCCAATATAAGTTTTCAGTGATCCTGATGTCTTTACCATCTAATCCAATTCTTTGTAATAGTACAATCATTTTAGCATGTTGGACTTTGTCAAATGCTTTCTCGAAGTCGATGAAGCAAATGAATATTACCTTGTTTTGGTCAATACATTTTTGAAATAAGATCTGAGAACAGAAAAGGGCCTCTCTTGTTCCCAAGCCGTTTCTAAAGCCGAATTGGGTATCACTGATGGTGTCTTCACATTTTCTGTATATTCTTTTTTGAATTATTTTCAGAAACATTTTGAGAACGTGACTCATTAGGCTGATCATTCTATAGTCATTACAAGTTTTTGCATTTACTTTTTTAGGTAGCATGATGAAGGTCGACCGTAACCAGTCTTGAGGGATTATGCCTGTATCATAGATCTTATTAAATAGCTTTACTAATATGTTAATGTTGTCACCTTCTAATAACTTTACTATTTCTGCCGGTATTCTATCTGGTCCTAGGGCTTGACCATTTTTAGCTGTTCAATGCACATTCTACCTCTGATTTTAGAATGCATGGACCTTCCATATGTTCATAAGTATTTTCTGGGTTCTGTCTGTCATCAGTAAAGAGTTCTTCTATATATTTCACCCATTCTTGTATTTTGTCATCCTTTTTGGATATAATTTCTCCCTTTTTGTTTTGAAGGATACAGAATTGTTTTTTCTTATATATACCTGAGGTCTCTTTCATCTTTTTGTGTAGATTAAAATTGTCATGTTTTTCCTGTAGAATTTCTATTTCTTTACATTTTTCATTCATCCAGATTTCTTTTGCTTTTTTGATCTTGTGTTTAATAATTTTCTGAACCTCTGTATATTTTGTTGGATTATGATTTTTATATGATCTGCGTTGATCCATGAGAGAAAGAATTTCATCAGTCATCCAGCTTTCTTTTTTACTGCTCTATTAGGACATAAGGTATTGGTACATTTCTCTATGAAGACAGATTTCAACTTGTCCCACGATTCATCAACCCTCATGATGTCATCATTCTTGATAAGTGCTAGCGCTTGATTCAGATCTTGACTCAATTTGCTTCGTATCTCTGTGTTTTTTAATTTTCCCAAATCAAACCTTTTTTGTTGATGTTTCTTAAGCATAGCTTTCAGTCTAAGTTGTAACTCTGCCACCAGTAGGTTATGATCAGAAGCAATATCTGCACTAGGATAGGTTTTTGTACTCTTTATAGAACTTCGAAATCGTTGATTAATTAGTAAGTAATCAATTTGGTTTCTGACTATATTCCCATTATTATCCTGTGGTGATCGGCAAGTATACAATCTTCGAGGTGGTAGCTTAAACCATGTGTTTGTGATTATTAGCTCCTCTTCCTGGCAGAATTGAAAAAGACGGTCACCTCTCTCATTTCTTGTGCCCAGTCCATGTTCGCCAACTACATCTCCACTTCTACCTTTCCCAACTTTAGCATTGAAATCACCCATGACTATGTTAATATCATGCTTTTTTGTATTTTTCATTAGTTCTTTTAATTGATCATAAAATTCTTCAATCTCGGTATCATGATATGCTAATATTTTTAAACAAACCCATCCCAATATTATTAATATTGGGCATGGGAATGTGAGTTCAGTGTTCCTAGGTGTGGGGTTTTGGAATTTGGAGAGCAAGGATGGGATGCAGAATTTGTGCTTGGTGAGGATGTGTTGTCGGAGGTAGTAGAGGTGGGGATGATGGTGGATAGAGATCTGAAATTTGGGGGTCACGTGGCCAAAATTGTGAGGACAACGTGGAACTTCTGGGAGTGGTGCGGAGAACGCTGACTTGTGGAGGTAGGAAGATTCTTCTTCCATTGTATAAGGCTTTGATTGGGTCACACATGGATTTGGTCACCTAGTTTTCAGAGGGATGTTGGAAAGGGTCCAGAGGTGACTGACTGGGGTGGTTTCTGACCTCTGGAATGTCGAGTGGTGGATGGGAGGAAGAGGGGAGGTATGGTGGAGACCTACAAGTTGTTAAGGGGTTTTTATGGGATCAATGCTGGAGAGGTTCTACAGAGGATGGTGGGAGATCAGGGAGAACCAAAAGTCATCTCTGGAGGTTGTATGGGGGGTGTGAGTGGGGGAGTGAGAATCAGGTTTTTTTTATGCGGAGTTGAGAGTGATTGGAGTGCCTTGCCTGAGAGTGTGGTGTCTGCAGAGAATTTGAGTGCGTTTGAAGCATGGTATGATGAGCTGTGTGTTTGATGGAAGGACCTCCTAGATGAGTCTTTGACTCCATGGGGTCTTGGGTAATAATAATAATAATTGGGAAGCAACCAATCAGAGACAGTCTGAACTTTGCCAGTGAGAAATGCTCCTGATTTCTTTTTATTTTAATGGCTGGTCTCGATTTGATGGTTGGCAGACGTATGACGATCATATTTTATATAATATAGTTATTTTTGATTTTGTATATTTAATTATTTAAATTTAAATAAATTTAAATTATTATAAAATTTTATTTACATGTACATATGAGTACATTACCAAAGGGGCAAATTGAAATAGACTCGCGGACGAGGGGTTCCTCACCCCTGTCTTAAGGCAAATGTTTTTCTTCTTCCAAAATTCCTCAGTCAGGATTGGAAAGAGAAGCCACCGAACAAAATGATATCACAGCTGAAGGTTTAAGTAAATATATCAGAACATACAATTTCGTAGCTTCACTAATGATGCTTTCAGATGTGTTACTGCATTTATCTAACTTGTCTAGATCATGGTAAAGGCAAGATGTTGACTTAAGTGAAATAGAGCCAGTCTTAGAAGCCAAAAAACTATCTATCATGGAATTGAAGGACACTCCTGGGAGTCATTTTCAAAATCTTCATCAGCATCTTTCAGGTGAATGGTCACACCTTCATATTGATTATTCAGATTCTAATGTTATTATGTTTAAGACTACAATATATGATAAATACATAAGCACAGTTATTAAACACCTAGAAACAAGATTTCCAGATATGCTAATCATTTCCTGCTTTTCAAGACTTTTCATTGTAGAAAGTCATGATCAGCGTGAGGCTTCTGAGAATGTTTCCCACACTTCCGCCCAGCTATCAAATACTGTTCTCACATTTGGAGTGGGGCTTCTAAAAGCTCCCTCAAAATGCTTGACTCAATACAGAGGAGAGCAATTAGACTGATCCATCTCTTACCAACTCACTTTCCCCCACTTTCACATAGACGTTTAGTCTCTGCAATTTGTATATTCTACAAATATTTTCATGGAAAATGCTCATCTGAAACAGCATCAATAATTCCCCCACCCATTGGAACACGTACAGCCACCGCCCAACATCCCTTCACAGTACACCTTGAAACCCACAGAACAAGTTTTTTTTCCTCCTCCTCCATCCCTGCTACTGCTGTACTGTGGAACAGTCTTCCCCCTGATGTATTTCCCAAGAAATACAATATACAGGCTTTCAAATCGAATGTCAACAAGTTTCTCCTTTCTCATCCCACCACCTATATACAGTACTAAAGTATTATAGGTTGACCAGCCAACCTCTCGTATATGGGCCCAACATTAAAAAAAAAAAACTAGAATGGGCAGTTGCATCAAAAATGATTGATGAACAGTCATACAAAAATCTAGATCCAAGAAAATACTGCTGAAATTAGCAACAACATCTGAGTTCATAGGGTCTTTTCCAAATTTAGCAATACTAGCTGCTGTTGGACTGGCCATACCTGTGAGCACAGCTGAATGTGAAAGGGGTTTCTCTGCATTAAAAATGATAAAAACCTGTATGAGGAATTGCATCAGTCAGAGCACTAAATAATCTGATGCTGATTTCACTGGAGGGACCAGATCCAACAGATTTTAATTACGAAAAATCTGCTGACAACTGGGCTTCTAAGAAGAGAAGAATTAATGTACAGAATTTTAGGCTGTGAGCATTTTTCATTATTTAATGAGAAAATAAGAAAAATCCTACTCTTGTTTGTTATAATTACTATATAAAATATTATCCTTGTTTGAAATAATTTCTAATAAAATTACTATTTTAATTTGTTATGAAAAAGGGTCTTTCTTAACTTATTCAAAATTTTTGTATGCCCGGCTAATGCTTCATTCCACTCAGCTGGTAAAAAGTTCTGGGGAGAACACTGCAGTGGATCATTCTTTATCTTAGCTGATGGAGGATTTTGCAGAGCTCTGTTCTTTAAATCATCATCTTTGATATATATATATCAATGATCTTGTTAGCTGACTTTATCTGATAATATTGCATGAGTTTTTTTTTTAATTGAATATCTATACCCATTCTTCTGCAGAGGTTCTACAATCCTGGATTACAGTACTCTGTCAACTATTTCTCAATCTCTCTCTCTCTCTCTCTCTCTCTCTCTCTCACACACACACACACACACACACACAAAAAAGGAGGGGAATCATCCAGTTCCACTTTTGGCAGTATCCAAAATTCTGGACAAAGATTTTATCTGTATAAGTATAATTTCCAGGTCTCTCAGTCTAAATATACTATAGTACTGTCCCTTAATATCCAAGAAAGTAGGTTCCCTTTTTCTCGAGGCATTATTTCTGAATAACTATTACTTTACAAAGCCATCCAGCTATTGAATACAAGTTCTTACATTTTAAATCATGAACATCTATGCCACAGTAAAAAAAAAAAAATAAAAATTATTAAACATGTAAGCAAACAAAGTTTGCACCTGAAAATATCTTCAGGACTGAGGTAAGGTAGTGCAACACCATGCAACTCCAAGCAAAGGTGGACCAAGCTCTCATCACTCCTTGTCTCAGTATCCATAATGATACTGAGACAAGGAGTAATGAGAGCTATATTATATTAGACAAAGAACAGAACAGGTACAATACATGCATAAAGCGTGCATGATCTCACTTGTTGTTATTTAGGAACGTTCTATGGTTGGCACTGTAATTCAGTTCTGGTAAGTTAAGAGATCTAATAAGGGTCTTCCAGATCATGGGCAAGATTAGTCTTGGTTCCTGTTAAGGTTTTGTATACAGCGGGCAACTGCTTTGGCTTCTTTAAAAATTCGGGAGCGGAATTCATTTGTAATATAGAAAAGGCAGTCGTTACCGGAACCCATAGCTAATGATATTAGATTAAAAAGTAGCATCATCCTCTCATCTTCCAGAAAACTCCTAACAAAAACATCACTCCTCTGGAAAAAAGAACATTGTATAGTTTGAAGAAAAAGAAAGACATTATCATATTAAAGGCAGATAAGGGAAATTCCACAGTGATTTTAAACACCAGTGATTACGAAGATAAGATTAACAGCTTACTATCGGATACATCAACCTACCGTGTCCTAGTCACAGATCCAACACTAAAGAATCACAATGACACCAACAATTTAATACGTCACATGGTGAACTGGCCTATAGACTTAAAACGAAGATTGAAATCTATGCATCCACTAACACCAAGACACTCACAAAAATGGAATACCACTACGCCCAATTGTAGATGGAATCAATTCACCCACTTATCTTGTTATCTAAAACACCTGGCAGGCCTCCTCACACCACACATCTATAATTTGGATACTTATATATATGAAATGTCGTTTCTGTAGGTTTAAAGGCCACTCTTATTTTATGTGGTCTAAGGAGTCTTGGATATCTTATTCAAAACTGTCCCTAAGTATGGAATGACGATGGTAGAAATATAACGTATGTCATCTCGTTGTCTTTGTGAGTGGTCAGAGAACAACATCTCAATCTCCAATACAGATCTACTCGCCAGCCTGGATGTTACATCTGTATTCACTAACATCCCTGTGGAGGAAGTCATCAACATTTTGGGAAGTTTGCTCCCACAAGATATTACTTCTCTGTTCCGTCATTGTTTAACATCAAACTTTTTCATGTGGAATAAAACCATATATCAGCAATTGACTGGCCTTGCAATGGGTAGCCCACTCTCTCCATCTTGTGCTGATCTCTTTATGGAGGATTTTGAAAGTAAAATCTTGTCTCTAGTAGACTCTAAACCCACAGTATGGTGGAGATACGTGGATGATATCTTTATTGTTTGGAACCACACAAAAAAGGACCTGTTAGACTTTCTAAACAAGATCAATTCTTTACACCACACAATCAAATTCACTCTAGAACTTGAAAAAGATAACCAATTACCATTTCTGGATACTTTAATTAAGAAACTAACGAATGGTGGTATCAACCTCTCATTTTACCGCAAACCTATCAGTACAGGATGTTATTTACATTTCACTTCCTCCCACCACGTTTCTCAGAAACTTAGGATTGTACACATGCTGAAGAACTGTGCCTCTCTCCTTACAACAGATCAACAAGACCTCCAGGAAGAACTATCCCTGATATCTAACAACCTTACCATGAATGGATTTCCTTGAAAACTCGTCCACAAGATACTTTTCTCTGACCACCCACAAAGACAACGAGATGACATACGTTATATTTCTACCATTGTCATTCCATACTTAGGGACAGTTTCGAATAAGATATCCAAGACTCCTTAGACCACATAAAATAAGAGTAGCCTTTAAACCTACAGAAACTATTAGGCAATTCTTAAGATTGCCAAAAGATAGCCATCCTTTCTTCAACTATGCTGGAGTTTACAACATACCCCGCTCGTGCAGCTTGAATTACATCAGCCCAGACTTCAAGGAGCCTTGAAATTGGGCAAAAAGAACACATTGGTGACGTCAATAATAACAGAGAAGAAAAATCGAGGTTAGCTTTTCATTTCTCAAGAACAAACCATATCATAGAGTGGGACAGAAGCACAATTCCTTACTTAGAGTACGACTTCCGCTCCCGAATTTTTAAAGAAGCCACAGCAGTTGCCGCTGTATGCAAAACCTTAACAGGAACCAAGGGCTAATCTTGCCCGTGACCTGGAAGACCCTTATTAGATCTCTTAACTCACCAGAACTGAATTACAGTGGCAACCATAGAACGTTCCTAAATAACAAGTGAGATCATGCACGCTCTATGCATGTATTGTACGTGCTCTGTTCTTTGTCTAATATAATTGGAATCGGTTGATTATAGTTTGTAAGTTTTTTACTTTTGAGTGCCTTACATCATTTATGTACCCTGAAGATGCCAACAGCCTTAGTTGGTGAAACTAGTTCGTATAACATAGTTGTATATTATATGTACTTGATCAATATAGTCCCATTGGAAGTCATTCCAGAGCTTTTATGGTCAAGAAAATTTTTAAAACGTTTTTAAAACCTTTCTATACAAGAAAGGTTCTCCATTCACAATGCAGGGAATCTTGCAGACCTGTAGCGGATTTATTTAGAAGTATAACATTGTCTGCATAAAGCAAAGATTACATCTCTACTGTTAATATCATGTTTAATACCACTTTCCATCATAATGTGATCCATATAGATAATGAATAGCAGAGGGGATAATTTACATCCTTGTCTGACACCAGATTTAATATAAAAACATCTCCCTGTAATTGAAAACATCTTCAATTCTAACTGCTGACTTATAATTCAAATAAAGACTAAGTATTGTTTGATATAATGCCCCATTGATACCATATAACTGTAGCGTTTTGAATAGCTTCTCTCTTGGAACCTTGTCATGTGCCTTTTCCAGATTTACAAAACTTAAATACAGATCTTTGTTATATTCCCATGATTTCTCAACTATTTGTTGTAAAGTAAAAATCTGATCCTAACTGTTTCTCAAGTATACTTGCATAAATCTTATCAGGAACACTCAGTAGAGAAATACCTCTGTAATTCTCACATTCAGTTTTATTTCACTCTTTATATATGGGTACTATGAGAGCTTTACTCCAATCATCTGGAATTTGTACCTCTGTCCAGGCCTTCATATATGCAGTGTAGCCATTGTAAGACTTTTATACCTCCATACTTGTGCATTTCTGGTTGAATACATCTACACCAGCTGCCTTTCCACATTTCAGGCTTTTTCTACTTCAAGTATGGATATGTATTCTGACTGCATACACTGGTCAGTGTTTTTTTACCACTGTGCTATCACTGATTGTTTCGTTTACCAATTTTTCGAAGTAATTACTCCATACTTCAAGGATATCTTTTTCTCCAGTTTTCATGTTACCTTTATCATCTCTAATTCCTTTTTACAGAACTCTTTCCTCCGTTTCTAAGCTTCTTCAACAACCTCCAGAATATCTTGCCACCTTCTTGATCTTTAATCTCTATATTCTTACCATAGTTTTCCCATGACTTTTGTTAGCTAGTTTTACACAGTATTTAGCTTTCTTACATTTGTCTCTGTATTCTCTAAGAGCACAAGCTGACTTATATGCCATGAACTTTTGGTATGCTTTCTTCTTTTCTTTCATTGCCTCTTTAACTTCTTGTGTCCACCATGGAGTTCTGATTTTTCTATCCTTGCAGACAACCTAACCACATGCCTCTCTGGCTGAATCAATCGATGTTTTCAGAGCTTGCCACTGAATCTCCAAGGTTTGGTTCCTGTTTTCAAACTCTTTCATTTTTTCTTGAATAATGTTTGTGCATTTACAGTTCATATCCGAGAGCTGCTTGACTTTTATTTGCTTTAAAACTTTCTTACATGTTTTTCTTTTCAATATGAAATTCAATTTTATTCTGCTCATGACTAAATGGTGATCACTTCCAATTTCAAATTCTCTGTACACCCTGCTATCCTGCACCAGGGAGAAAACATCAATATCGACAATATCATAGAAAATGAGTAATATATTTAAAGGTATTTATAGTCAATATATTATATATTGTTTATCGTCAATGAGACTTTTCTTATTCCTTGTCTCTTCTCTCCATGTGAATTTGTGCACATTTTTATGTTGGAACATTGTGCTAGTAATAACCAGTTCATGTCCTGAGCAGAAATCCAACAAATATTTTCCATTATTATTAGCTCTTCTCTTTTCTTCAATTTTTCCCAAAATATTTTTGTATATCTGACAATCATTTCCTACTCTGCTATTAAGATCCCCAACAAGGACCAACTTTACCTTTTTTATTGTGTCAGTTGCTTTCTCTAAAGCCTCAAAAAATTCCTCCACTTCTACCTTAGTAGTGTGGAGGAATTTTTTGTGCCTGTGGGACCACAGGCACAAATAAGTCATTATCCAGCTCCCCATTCTGATATTTGCCCACATCACTCTACTTGAGACTGCCTGCCATTCAAGAAGACTAGCCTCATATTTAGTGTTCAATACTATGGCCACTCCTTTTCTTTGATTGTTATTGCCTGAATATAACATTTTGTATTTATTGCTAAGAAAGATCTCACCAGTTTTTGTCTTTTTGTTTCAGTCCCTATTTTGTCAATCTGGTACTTTTACAATTCCTCAGCTAGCTCCATTTCTTTGCCATTCAGGCTTCTTACGTTGATAGTACCGAACTTGAACTCTGGTGACATTGAGTTGTGTGTTTTTGGATTTGTTCCAGTAGCTGACTTTTTGCTGTTCATCCTGGTTCTCCGGCGAAAACAATGGGGGGCCTTGTTTAACCAGGCAACATCCCCAGCTGGAATGAAATTCTGTCATGTTATACCATCATTCTGTCATGAAATTCATCATTCATGAAATTCTGTCATGTTGTACCATCATTTTATATTTTGGTTTAAGCCAATAAGAATACAATTTGGTAGGCCAAATTGCCAGCCAAACCTCATTCATTCAGTATCCAGGTAGATATCTAACAGGGATGCACCATGAGAAGGTGAGGATTGGACATTAGATCAGAAGCCCTGTTCAGTGTCCACATTCCTTAAAATGCTCTGTGGAGGTCTCATCTCAGTCATACAACTTTGACCCTTAAGTACCCCTTATCAGAACCTATAACTATAAATAAAGGAGTAAGACAAGGCTGTGGCTTATCCCCAATCCTATTCAATATTTATATAAACAGAATCCTAAAAGAATGGAAAACAACTATCAAAGATGGAATTAAACTAACAAATAATATACAGCTGAATACAATACTTTATGCAGATGATCAAATACTAATTTCAAATCAGAAGATAAACTCCAAACTGCAACTAACCATCTAAATGAAATAGCAAAAATTTTCAAATGAAAATCTGAAACAAAAGCAAAAGCTATGGCAATGTGTGGAAACACCATTCAAAGTCAAAATTTTAACAATAACTTGTTCTATTATTTTATTGTTAAAATCTTAACAATAAAATAATAGAACAAGTTACAGAATCCAAGTACTTAGGAAATATAATCTCACAATACAATACTGATTCATAATTGGAAGCAAGACTACAATTTTACAATAGAATGAATGGCATAATTAAAAGAAATTTTGGAAAACAAATGACTAAAGAAACTCAAGATTATATAATATGACTAAAACATCTCTCAAATTTGGAAGTGAAACTTGGATTCTAAAACAAAGAAACAGACAAAGATTGGAAGCAGCACAGATGAAGCTTCTAAGAACTCCCCTGGGAACTCACTAGATTAGATACAAAAAATATCATACAAGAAATAGAAGAATACCAGCAAAATTGGCTATACCACACCACAGAAAAGATGAATAAAAATAGGATTCCTAAACTGCACTACAATACAATATAAACCTACAGGAAGAAGAGGCTGTGGAATCCAAGTTTCAGATGGAAAGATCAACTTCATCTGCAGAGCAGGAACAGGACATAAAAAGCCTATACCTAAATTGCTCAGACAACGATGAATATTTGTATATGTGAGTAGTTATCTCTGAAAGCTGCTCAACTCTGGTCTCTTTTAAAATTTCATGTTTTTCAAAATGACATTCATTTTTATGCTGTTTAAAAGTAAATGGTAATCACTTCCGTTTCAAATCCCCTGTATACTCTTGTATCAGAATGAAGATGCACTATTGACAGTAAGATTTTTCTTATCTCTGTCTCTCTCTGTGTGAAAATCTACACACCTTTAATGGGATCATGGTATTAGTAATGACTAGTCCATGTCCTGAACAGAAATATAGCAAGTATTTATATTATTACCTTGGCTCTTTTTTCCAAATTTTCCAAAAATATTTCTGTATGTCAAGTATTCAATCTGCTGTTTAGATCTCAATATGAAACAGCTTATTTGTCAGCAGCCTAATTGACTTAAAAAAATTCCTTTATTTCTTCCAGAGTAGAACCTTCTGTGGAACTATAGGTGCAAATAAACTTCACTGTCTAATATCTCCGTTTTAAATCTGTCTACATGTTGAATGCTGTAGCTACTCCATCCTTTCCCTGATCATTCTGTCCAAATATAACACCTATGGGAATCTTAGATGTTATGTTTATAGGAATCACATCTGTTTTAATCCTCTCAATTACATCAGTTATTTATCAGTATATTTCTGATTCTGCCAGTGCAGCAGCTTGTCTTATATTGATGTCTATTATTTCTGTTGAGTTTGTTCAACAGAACAAACTTGACATCCTTGATTTGATCCTTGATTTTCCTGAAGAAAACAGGCTGGTTTTTTTTTAACTTGGAAACACCCCAGCACTTAACATTTCATCATGCTGTACCATATCGTTTTAAGCTGATGCATAATGCTTTGGTCATTAATAGTGTATCTGCATCCCAGATTTTCAGCTCATCCTCATTCTTTAGCATCCAGGTGGATATTTATTAATAAGTTATACCACAAGATGACAAGGAATGGACATTAAGTCAATAGCACTGGTTAGTTGTACATACTTCTTAAAGGTTATGTGGTGATCTCCCAGTTATCTAGATATGGCACTTAAGTGACACCCAGATATAGGTAAATTTCTCTGTTAATGAAATTTGCAGTTCATTAAAAGAAATGAGCTGCACAAACTTTTTAGAGATATTGTTTTTAATTCCAATAAACAAAATTTTTAAAAATTTAATTAAAAATAATTAAATTTATATTTAAATATATATGAACTATTTAAAATAGAATAACTTAAATTTAAACATATATAAATACATATATGTATTTAAGTTAAGGGATATTACATCCCATATTGTTTCTTAGCTGAATAAGAAACTCAAAGGATGGGTCAGGTGTTGCACTATCCAGGTATTTGCTTACGCTTGGAATTGCCGAACTTTATATAGTTTCTTATTCGGCTAAGAAACAACATGGGATGTGATATCCCTTAACCTAAATAAGTTCATGTCGCCGAATTGAAGCCTTTGGCTCTTCATATAATTAGTAACATATATTGCCAGCAAAGGTTGGTCGATTGGTAGAGCCTCTGCTACTAATGGCTCAGCAAATAGTTAAGCAAGTTTGAGCGTGGTTAGTAGTTCAAAGGGACTCAACTGTTCAATGCTATTAGCACACTCTCCCTCAATGAGTCTTTTGACTCCCTGGAGGTGTCACATAATAATAATAATATATATCGGTGAAAAATGAAACCTATGTATATAGAAATATATACATAATTTCATTTTTCAGATATATATACATATATTCAGCCCAACAGCCAAGACAACCCAACATAGCCTGCTGGGGAGGGGGGGCACCTTTAGGACTCTAGGAACAACAGTAGTTTTCTCTCTTCTGCCTCATTTGCTTTTTGTAGTGCCTGAGTGCACATGTCATAGTTGTATGTTCCCATGAAGATGGCAATGTGATGTTACCGAAATATAGGAGGTATTTATTAAAGTTTTCCGTGCAGTTAGCCTAGTGGCTGTGCACTTCGCAACCATATGCCTGGGGAAGGAGTGTCCTAGGTTCGATTCCCACTGGTGACGTGAGGAGCTGAATGATCTTCCTCAGCCATAGCCAAGTTAGCTGGTCTTGGACATGGAGAATAGGGGTTTTTTACCCAGTTTATTCTGGGGTTTTTCATCCTGCAAAGCAGGCAAACCAGCCTTGAGAACTCAACACTACAGGCATAGGATACACCGGGGCATAGGGCTGACCACTTTATCCTGTGAACGGTTTGAGGTCCAATTATTAATAAACCCTTGACACTGCAAGGTAAAAGAGGGAAAGGAAGATGAGATTTATTCAAGTTTCTTTTAATTAATATTCCAGTATACATTGTAAATTCCTTAAATAATTTAATAGTCATGTGTTACCAACATATAAGCCTATCTACAGGAATATATGTTTATACTTAACTATAAACATATTTAAACTTAGAAAAATATATGTATCATGAATTTTTGTCTCGTATGATAACCATAATAACAACCAAAATTGCTTCAAGAGTCACAGCAAGCAATCTTGCAAGTTGACCACTGCTGTTATAGATTCCATGATCATTCTGTACTGTACCATATATCTTGTGACAAAATAGATAAGTGCAAGTAATTCAAGGTTTACATAAAAAAAGATCTGTGTAATAAAATATTTAATATTAGCATTATAACTTCTGTTAAAACCAAATTTACCCAATTTGCAACTATTTATTTACTAAATAAACAGTTACAATTAGCTAATTACCAAGGATAGACACAAAACTGTGTTTATGCTGTTATACCATAATCTGGCTGGAACTTCAGTTGGTTATAGTGGTTTTTACTATAATAACAGTTGCCTGCAACAGATTCAATATGTTATTAAATTATAGTAATGCTAGGTCTCCAACAAATGCCCATAGAAGGCATGCCATCTAGATAGGACTTTAGTCATATACACATGTTTCATTCAGTATTGTGTTGCCTTTGTGTGTGTTATGTTACAAGTGTCAGTTGCACTCCCTGAAGATATCTCAGTAACTGAGATGAAACATTGGAAGTATCAAAAATAGTTTTTAATCCTTTCTTGGTGCTATCATACTCCATTAAACCTCCAACATGATCATTCACATGAAACCTGAGAACACGCACAGTGCTGCAACGAGGGCGCAGCAAAAGACACGGGTGCAAAACATTCAAAATAAATAAATAGATATAAAAGTCTGCTATTTTATATTGTATTTTTAAATTTCGGCAATACGCCGCTTTAGACACACAAATTCTGCAACACACTGCAACTCGTTTTGATGGAGTTAATAGTATTTATCATATTGCATTTATTAAAATTTAACTTTTATATTTAAATTTTTGTCATTTTTGGGTTAGAGGGTGCAAGTTAGACACCTGCCACAGGCGCTTCATACCCTTGTTACTGCACTGAACACACATTGCAAAAAATATTACAGAATTTAAGATAAACAAAACGATGTACAAATAAATCACTGGAATGAAATTGGCATACAAGACATCGGTTTTATTGATGTTTGCATCCAGCAAAACTGATTTCACCTCGAAGGTAAGGGCAAAGTTGTTTCCTCAATAGTAAACCTAACTCTCCCTTCAAGAATCCTGTGATTAGATCTCCTCTCAGTAACTGAACATCACTTTAAATGCATGGAAAGGCTTATGTGTTCACAGTATGTTGGGAAGAAAACATGTTATAATTTTACAAAAATCTAGGGGGAAACAGTCATTTTAAGATCTAATTAATATTTGTTTTTTCTCTTTTTCTAACACAGATGGTGCTTAATTAGGGCTTTAGTTCCTTGTGTTGTCCATTACAATTTTGTTAAAATAGTTCCATTGTTATACCAAATTGTTTCACATACTGTGACAAACTGTTTATGTGCTCTGAAGATGCTGGATATAATACCAGCAAAGTATCGGCAAATAAGTTAATAAATATTATTTTCTTATCATTCTGTGTTGTCATCAATACCGTGAAAATAATCGTATATTATTTGTACATATCTTTTCATTGATCTGAACTTCACTTTCTGGATTATTTTCAATATTTTTGGTCTCATCATTGCTATGTTGTAGCTCTATTTCTACTGAGCTTTGCTTTACACATCAGCAGCATTAAGAGGAGTGACACCAAACTTATGTTTCAGGAATTCTAATTTTATAATTTTTGTTTTCCCTTTCATGGTTTATAATTACACAAGTTTACCTATCCACACTATTCTGAATTTTATTCCGCTACTCTGGAGGGCAACTGACACTGCAGCCTCATTCCTGTCATGGTACACTTGAAATCAAAAATCTTTGACTGCAAATTGTGTGCCTATGCATCATTTAATCAGTACTTTATTTGCACATAACAAATATGCAAATGCTTACAGTTCAAATAAATTTCTAAGATGTTTTAATCGACTGTATTTAAAAATGAATCATATTACATTATTTCTTGTGGGAGGAGGAATAAAATTGCACTTCGCTCATTAGTTATTTTTCAGATCGTTTAGTTAAATTAAATATTTGAATTTCCAGTTAAGCATTAAATTTGACAAGAAAAATTGTGCCTCCTATCAGCAATCGTTTTTTTGAAAGTGTCACATTTTTACTTTGTATTTGTAGCAAATTGAAACTGTTCATTCATGGCACAGTTTACCCCAGTATATTTATTTTGGAATACTGCTTACAGTCATAAACATGCATTACTCAAATATCATCAGTCACATGAAGGTGTGTTTACTAATTGGCTTATCTAAAAGTGCAATCAAGTTTTTTTAAATGTCATCCTTAAAAATAGACTTGCAAAACTGAAATAATAATATGCAGAAATTAATAAGCTAAGTTTGAGTCACCTATGAAAGATATTGCAGAAGTGTAAATATAAATAAGTCTGCCACTGGTCCTTGATCCTAGTCAAGTTTTCCAGACTTCACTTTTCTGATCAAAAATTCAAAACCAGTGATTTTAATATTATGCAAAACTTATAAATTCTGTTCATACAATATTAAATAAACTTAAGTCATCAAATGAAATTTATTAGAGTAGAAAGCAAGTCCCTTTTATTCAAATAAACCAAAGAGAACTTTCAGTGAGAACTCAAAATTTCATTGATCAGTTTTTCTAATTTTTGAATTGTGCATACAGAAAATATAGGTTCAATCTCTTAAGTGGTTCTGAAAACCTCAACATAAATTGAAATAAATTTCACTGCCAGAATTTTTTAAACATGGCTACACAGAAAAATTTCAGACATTCAGATGTTTGAATTTCTACAGCTTAAAAATTATTCCCAGATATTTTCTTAAGTTATTTAATTCTGGAACTGCATTTAGACTATGCTTAAATTTTTCTATCTGCAGTTTCACTCTGAGTGAAATTGTAGACAAAATCCACTAACAGGTTTCAACTGTTAGTGGACTTTGTTAGTGAGAATCTCAATATGTACGAGGGTGGTCTGAAAAGTTCTGAGCCTAACAACGAAAAAACGAATTTATAATTTCAAAATTATTTTTATTTTTCAGCATAATCTCCCTTAAGACTAATACACTGATTCCAGCAATGCTCCAGCGCCATTATCCCGTCCCTGTAGTAGTTCTCAGTAAGATCTGCAAAATACTCCTCTACAGCTGCAATCACCTCTTGATTCGAAGAAAAATGCTGACCAGTGAGGAAGAGTTTTAGTTTTGGGAAGAGAGAAGTCAGAGGCAGCCAAATCTGGGGAATAGGGTGGATGTTCCAACAATTCATAGTGCAGATCCCTTAAAGATGATTTTTTTCTTCTGCAAACCTGGTCTTTTCTCATGATTTTTTGCATCTAGTCTGGTTAAAAGATCAGAATAATATTCCCCAGTTATTGTTTTACCCTTTTCAAGATAATTAATAAACAAAATGTTTTTAGAATCCCAAAACACCGATGCCGTTACCTTTCCTGCTGAATGAACTGACTTTGTCTTCTTTGGCACTGAACAACTGGCTTATTTACTGTTTTGACTGCTGTTTGGATTCTGGTGTGTAACGGCGAATCCAAGTCTCATCCATAGTAATAAATCGATGCACAAAATCAGTTTTTATTCTTGTTAAAACGCTCCAAGCACTGTTCAGAGATTTTCGTGAGAGTGCATTTTTGATCTGCTGTGAGCAAGCGCAGTACCCATCTTGCACAAAGCTTTTTTCATATCCATTTCTTCATACAAAATATATATATCCTACATGCTCTTTTGAAATGCCTATAATCTCACCAATTTTACAACACTATGACTCACCAGTCATCCAATACCATATTGTGCACAGATCAATGATTTCTGGCGGTGTTGCACTTTTTGGACATCCTTCACGTGTATCATCTTCAAGGCTGGTACAGCCACATTTAAACTCTGCAGCCCATTTCTTAATTGTTGAAAAACAAAGGAGAAGAGTGGCCATAAACTTTTATGAACTTTGAATGAATTTCTTTTGGCGCTAAACCTGCTTTTACAAAGAATTTTATAACTGCACGATACACAATTTTATCCATTTCAAGGGATACAGACAACATTTTTGCTTCAGACAGCTGCATAAAACAAACTACTTGATAGAATGACTTGCAGTTTCATATGGATGCTTATGACAGATGTACCAACTTAGGAAAAAAAAATCGTGCCGATAGTGTTGCCATCTATGGTTGAGGCCGAGAACTTTACAGATCACCCTCGTAATTACATATGCATGCAATGTGATAAACATACTCCTCTTGCAAAGTATTTATTAAATAATGAAGCTTAGTTTCAAAATGTATTACTGGATTGCATGATTGAGTGGAGAGCATCTCTGCTCTCCAGCCAGTAGGATGTACACTTTGAATCTCATTATAGCATGGATGAATTTCATCACCTGGTGCAAGATTACCACTCCACTCAGTGAAAGCCTGATATGGCATGAAAAAAAAAAAAAAAATTTCCACATTGGTCTCTAAAGTGGGGTGCCAGGATTCTCTTAGCTCACCCACTGCACTAAAAATGCGTTACTGATGTCAGGTGCATAAACTTTGGGAAATGTTTTGAAAGTTTTTTTCCAGATTTGTTAATGAACTTATAAGTGGACATTGAAATAACAATAGTTAAATTTAATTTTTTCAACTTGAATTATTAACCAAGAATTTAACCATGAAATGGAATCAAGTAACTCAAACTAAAATAAGATTAATCTTTAACACATGCTTCTCAGAGCATTTTCTTTGGAGAATTTCATCAGTTTATTACAAACATTTTCTGTCTTTTAATGGTAAATGCTATATAATAAATTAAAAATGAAATATGTCCAGCAATATCTTTCATTATGCAAATATGTCAGCATCCATCAACTACACCAGGGTTTCCCTAACTATGTTCCACGGAAAGTGAATAAGTGTTCCGTGAAAAATTATCAAAATTGATATGAGCCTGGAATGGTTTTAAATGCAGCGACAAGTTCAAACATATTTGAAAATCAAGCGCTCCTTACTTTGCATGTGGATTTTGCTATTAAGGCCAGTACGCTAGCCTTGACTCAGCCACTCACAGCTGTCGACACCTCCGAGCACAAGTGAAGTATGAAGGTATCTATTCTAGGAAACGTCTGGTTACAAGCAAGGCCAGTGCGATACGCTGCAACCCGGCATGCCTGTACTGCTGTCACATTTTTTTGATGCAATACAGCCTGCTTTGGCAATAGTGTGCACTTAGCTGTACATTGAATACGAGACCGATGATACTCGACTCTAACCAAGGTGTTTGTGAAGTGTTTCATCATAGGAAAAATTTGAACGCTGAATTACACAATGCTAATATAATATATATATTATTTCTTCAGAAAAAGAGAGAGCATGCACACATTTCCACATCTAATGTAGTGTGCGCTGTCACATTTTTGTGATGCGATACAGCCTGCTTCAGCAATAGTGTGCGCTTAGCTGTACATTGAATACGAGACCGATTATACTCGACTCTAACCAAGATGTTTGTGAAGTGTTCCGTCATATGAAAAATTTGAACACTGAATTTCATAATGCCAATATAAATATATATATATATTATTTATTCAGAACAAAAGAGAGTATGCACACATTTCCACATCTAATGATTAAACTGGTGCTTACAAGCACCTGTTCATGCATTATAAGAAATCATGGCACATTTATCATGTAATGGTCTATCCAAAGCATAGTAGTGCTTTGGATAGGCCATATACCAATAATATAGAAGTTAGAAGTGATATGAGCACAGTATTTAAATAATAGATTCTGCTTATTACTCCAGATATCTTTACCCATAATAAGCATAAAATTAATATTGATAATAGTGTCAAATCCCTTTCCTTCTAATTTTTTTCCAATCATGTGTAGAATGAATTTTCCTGTGAATGGCTGGTATGAAGCCAGTGATGGTATGTGCTGAATAAGATTTATTCTTATTCAGCATATTATTTTTTAGGTTATAACCTAAAAAATAAGAGGATGCCAATAGAAAAATTGGCGAAACATGTAGGAGGATAAAATAAAGCTACTTGACAAAGATTATATAAAAAAAGTGTAATAGTCTTATGAATAATTGTCAAGAAAAAATTCAACATAAAGATTTATTCTTTTCATTTTTCAAAGATATGACAAAATACTTTTTTTTTCTTTTCAAAAATAAATAAACTGATGTACTTTGCAGAAGATGTATAGTATATTTAATATGAAAAATTTGAATATAAAGAGATGTTAATCTTATCAGTGAAAAATACATTTGGCTGTAATCAATTGTGCAGCACATGAAATGTTATGCAAGTACACTACTGGAGAGGATCTTGATTATGTGTAATATAATCTCAGACTCTTTTCTTAGCATATTTAATATGACATAAATGTCAGGATCTCTGCACATCATTATAAAGCTCCTTTGAAGTATAATAATAATAAAAAAAAAAATAGAATATAGGGCAAGCATGAAAACACTACAATAGCATACTATTTTATGTTTTCAGAATACCACATCTTGACTCAGTACTATGTTTGGAATGGTTTCTTCACCAAGAAACTTTTTTTGCTATTTGTAATTAATATGATTGTGATGCTTCAACAGCACTGCTTATTTGAATTCTAATTTCTATTCATATGGATTGTTATTTATTTTATTTTTTTACATTAGTCCCTGTGTGTATGTATTTTCACTTTCTTTTTAGCTTTTAGGTCATTAAGTAATACTATAAGGTATTATTATTATTCAGGCCTCCATGGAGTCAAAAGACTCATCATGGGAGGTCCTTCCTAAGAACATAAAGTCTGTCGAGACTCATCGATGGGAGGTCCCCCCCCCCAAGAAACACAAAGTCTATCATATCACTCCTTAAACTCATTAACCGTTCTCGCTCCCACCACTCTATCAGGCAATGCATTCCACGGTTCAACTGCCCTCCACACAAAGAAACCACTCCTTACCATCTTGCTCACAGTTTCCTTTCGTAACTTCCAGGGATGGCCTCTTGTCATCACTCCTTCCCGCTGTTCAACCAAGCGAAAGAACTCCCCAGTGTCAACCCTGTAACCACCTCTCAACAGTTTAAAAGTCTCAATCATATCACCTCTCCTTCTTCTATCCACCAAACTCTACAGTCCACATTCCCTCAGCCAATCCTCATAACTATGCTTGTACAGTCCTGAAACCATCTTTGTCATCCGTCTTTGTATCCTTTCCACAGTTAATTTATCCCCTTCAAATCCTGGGGACCAAATCTGAGAACAATAATCCAAGTGTGGTCTGATCAGAGACTTATACAACGGAATGATAACCCTCTTATCTCTGCAGGTCAGTGTCCTTCTCATAATTACAGCAATCCTCTGTGTTACTTTCACCACCTTTGCAATATGTCCCCTAAATTTCAGGTTTCTATCAATCATCAACCCCCCCCCCCAAAAAAAAGCATTGCCATCCATTACCCTCCAAGGGTAATGGATCACCGCATCTCACGTCGATTCAATCTTTTCACCACTTACTTCCACGACTATTACTTCTCAAAAAAATTCATAGGTACTCACCGGTAT
Organism: Typopeltis vanoorti; assembly: GCF_054136105.1. Classification (NCBI taxonomy): domain Eukaryota; kingdom Metazoa; phylum Arthropoda; class Arachnida; order Uropygi; family Thelyphonidae; genus Typopeltis; species Typopeltis vanoorti. The sequence continues at coordinate 108,640,408 of NC_143566.1, forward strand.
CAATTGGTCCATTGCGTGATATTGAACAGAGCTAGTAGAAGGATCAATTTTGAAATTTGGTATCCATGTTAAAATTTGAAGTGTTTCAATATTAGTTTCAAACTGGATAATTTAAATTAACATGAAATGTACCTATGCACATGAATTGTGCAATCAGTGATATTTCTTAAACTAACGCTTGTGAGAAATTATTACAGAAAAAAATTACTTCTGTTTTTAATAATGTACATTTAATCCATTAGCTAAATTCTGATAACTCTTTCTTAGCTATCAAAAATGTAGGCTTATATTACATTATGGATGATAGGTCATGAAGAAGCTAGCTGTAATATGCTTATTTGAAACTGGGGACATTTTTGAATCATTCATCAGCACTTTTATTTCAGGATCTGTTGTGCTGAGCTTTATATATTTTTTATATGGCATTTATATATTTTTCCATATATTTTAAAAAAATGTTCATGTTATTATGTAAAAAAACATTTAATTTTGTAAATGTCAGTCTCTAAAATAAATTGAACTCCTTTATCAGAATTCAGAATTACCAAGAACATTAGGAATCAAGGAAACATGACTTATGCTAAAGAGGAAACCTTCAAAAATTCATGGCATTAAAAGATACAAAGGACAGCATAACTCTGATAGAATGCACCTAAGTTTCAGAAGAACTTAATAAAAATTATTTTTCTTATTTTAATGCAATTTTTACAACTTAAAACATAGCAAAAGTGAAGTTCTGATTTTGAAATTATTAGTTTTGAAATGTTGGAATCTTGACAAGTAACAGACTGATTTGGAGGAAAATTGTGGATAGGAAGTTAGTAATGATGTAAATTTTTCATGTAGTACTATCATATCCTGTACATCCCTTGAGGGTACATTTCAGGAATTTGATGATGATGAAATGGATTAAATACCATGTTTAATCCATTTCATCATCATCAAATTCCTGAAATGTACCCTCAAGGGATGTACAGGATATGATAGTACTACATGAAAAATTTACATCATTACTAACTTCCTATCCACAATTTTCCTCCAAATCAGTCTGTTACTTGTCAAGAGTCCAACATTATCAGATCTTATATTTCTATCGTCTAGGGCACTTTGTACCGTATCAATCCAGGTATATCTTGGTCATCCTCTGGGTCGTTTTCCTGCGAACCTGACAGAGAACATTTGTTTTACTAATCTTTCCTCTCCCATTCTGTTTAAGTGACCATACCACCTGAGATTAGCTCTGCTAACGCATTCCTGGATGCTGACAATGTCAAGTTCTTTCCTAATATCCTCGTTTTTAATATGATATTGTCATTCATGTCATCTGTTCACACCTCTAATCTTTCTCAGGACTCTCATATCTGTGGTCTCTAGTCTTTGGTCAAGTGTTTTACTTCTGACCCAGCTATCAGATCCATAAGATAAAACTGGTTTGAACACTGTCTTGTATACAGCTAATTTCTCTTTTATTCCATATGAATTTATTCAGTTGACTTCCTACCATACCAGCTTTGTTGATTCTGTTGTCTATTTCCATATTTAATTTACCATCTTCACTAAAAATCATGCCTAAGTAGCTGAAATGTTTTACTTGTTCCACAGATTCTCTGTTCAAAACACAGTTGACATTTTCAATGATTCTACCTATTTTCATTGTCTTTGTCTTTTTATTGCTGACCTTCATACCATAGCTATTACAACAGTTACTCAATTTAGTCAGGGAATCTTGCAAACTTGTAGCGGATTTATTTAGAAGTATAACGTCTGCATAAAGCAAAGAGCTGACATTAACATCTCCAATTCTGATATCATGTTTAATACCACTTTCCTTCATAATGTGATCCATATAGATAATGAATAACAGAGGGGATAATGTACATCCTTGTCTCACACCAGATTTAACATTAAACCATCTTCCTGCACTTCCAACTGCTGACTTACAACTCAAATAAAGACTAAGTATTGCTTGATATAATGCCCCATTGACACCATATAACTGTAGTGTATTGAATAGCTTCTCTCATATGCCTTTTTCAGATCTACAAAACTCAAATACAAATCTTTGTTATATATTTCCATGATTTCTCAACTATTTGTCATAAAGTGAGGATCTGATCTAGACAACCTCTATTTGGCCTGAATCCAGCTTGTTCTTCACCAAGCTTCCCTTCCACAGTCCTTCTCAACCGTTTCTCAAGTATACTTGCATATATCTTACCAGGAACACTCAGTAGAGAAATACCTCTGTAATTCTCACATTCAGTTTTATTTCCCTTTTTATATATGGGTACTATTAGAGCTCTACTCCAATCATCAGGAATTTGCCCCTCTATCCAGGCCTTCTGAATTATGCAGTGCAGCCACTGTAAGACTTTTATACCACCATACTTCAGCATTTCTGGTCGAGCAATTTTTCGAAGGAATTACTCCATACTTCAAGGATAACTTTTTCTTCCATTTTTCATGTCACCTTTACCATCTCTAAGCTTCTTCAACAACCTCCAGAATATCTTGCCACCTTCTTGGTGTTCATTTTCTATGTTCTTGCCAAAGTCCTCCCATGAGTTTTGTTTAGCTAGTTTTACAAAGTGTTTAGCTTTCTTACATTTGTCTCTGTAAGAAAGCTAAACAAGCTGGCTTAGAGCACAAGAGCACAAGCTGACTTATTTGCCAGGAACTTTTGATGTGCTTTCTTCTTTTCCTTCACTGCCTCTTTAACTTCCTATGTCCACCATGGAGTTCTGATTTTTCTATCCTTGCAGACAACCTCACCACATGCCTCTCTGGCTGAATCAATCAAGGTTTGCCACTGAATCTCCAAAGTTTTGTCCTTGTTCTCAAACTCTTTCATTTTTTCTTCAATAATCTTTGTGTATTTTAGTCTATAGTTCACATCTGAGAGCTGCTCAACTTTTATTCGATTTAAAACTTTCTTACATGTTTTTCTTTTCAATATGAAATTCAATTTTATCCTGCTCAAGACTAAATAGTGATCGCTTCCAATTTCAAATCCTCTGCACACTCTGGTGTCCTGCACTAGGGAGAAAACATCACTATCAACAATAACATAGGCAATGAGACTTTTCTTATTCCTTGCCTGTTCTCTCCATGTGAATTTGTGCACATTTTTATGTTGGAACATGGTGTTAGTAATAACCAGTCCATGTCCTGAGCAGAAATCCAACAGGTATTTGCCATTATTATTAGCTTTGCTCTTTTCTCCATTTACATTTGTGCATATAAAAATTAAATTACTTTTCATTTACAAATATCTTGAAGGCTGATCAAACTGTGTTCTAAATAGCCCAGTGACTTTGAAAATGTATAATTAAAATGTTTTTGCAACTTGATAAAGTACAATATTTTCAAAACAACTGGCTTATATATAGAAGCAATAACAAACCGTATGTTCCTCTATACAAACTGTATATATACAGTGTCATGCATAGCAACATACTATTTTCTAGAAAATAACTTTTGTGACATGGCATTTAAATAAACACTTCACATGTTAAATTGCATATAATACTTTCTAAGTAATTCCCATAGTTCTATCAATATATTATTGCTTGTCATCATCAGGACGGAAATATAAGTAACACAACTTACAAAGCTAAATACATGCCTGATGTTACATATATATTTTCAACTAAAATTCAAGTTCCAACCGACTAGTTAAATTTCCAGCTGAATTTGGAATATTGGCATATATTGCATATGGTGCTGCTGATAATAATGCTTTTGTATTCTAGCCATGTGTTGGTTGGTGAAACTATATATTCTTCATTTCACAATATTCCTAAGGTAGACAAACCCATCAAGCTTTCTAAATTTAAGCCATCACTACAATTAATCAATCTACCTAGCCTAGCATAAGATTCTGTTATAAGGCTAACAGATTTGAAGAAGTTTATCATATCAGTTGCTGAAGAACACTGACAAACGCTGTGTTCTTCAGCATAGGTTATTATTCCCCCATCTGACTTAATGTGTGCAGATGGTCACATTGATTCTGTGAGGATGAAGTGGAAAGGATCTGGAGGCAAGTGACAAAGATTGTGATAGGACTATGGAATGCTCTCTATGAGAATAGATTGAAGATTTTTTCAGGCTTCAAAAACTAGCTGATAAGCAAAAAAAAAAAAAAAAAAGAGGGAAGGGTGGATATGATAGAATCATATAAGTTATTAAATGGATTGGGTAGGATTGATACCAAAGACTTTTTTCAGTACATGGTAGAAAGGAAGAGAACAAGAGATCATACCTGAAAATTGTATAACAGTGTGGTTAGCAAGATTTTTTGCTTGGATGATGATGAATGAATGGAATAAGTTGCCAGAGGTGGTTGTGAGTGCTTCTTTGGTGAATGAGTTTAAGAAGAGGTATGATAGGTATTGTGTGAATCTCCAATGAGTCTTTTGAGTCAGTGGAGATACCCATATAATAATATATATCTATCTCCAAATGATTACTGCAGTGTGTTGTGAGATGCCTTTTACTGCAGACAGGGTTATATGTATTTTTGTATTGTATTGCTGTCTTCAGCATTCAGGATAGAAACTGAAGAGGATTTTAAATGCTGAAGCAATTTAATTCAGTTTTTGGCTTTGCCATGACAAGGTCAAAAACAATTGTTAGTATATCTGGCACATCGTTTGAAATAGTAGTTGTCACAATGGGCTAGGCCTACCAAAATATCCAAAGGGAACCGACCATTCAGATAAGCCAGTGTTTCTTCAACAGGAACAATGGTGAATAACAATGACAATTCAGGTTTACTAGCTAGTTTAATGATAGGTATTCTAGTTGCCTTAAGGTGGCAGCTCCACCACTAGGATACCTATGGCATCCTAGTGGTGAGGCTGCTAGTAATCTGACATAGGGAAACACATATTACTTTCAAGTCTCAATGAAATCCAAACCGGACAGAAAACATGGAAAAAGACTGCAAATTGAAAAAGGTTAAGAAACTTTGGAAAAAGAAAAATGTGGTGAAATATGCTACATTAAACAGAAGCATAGCACATAAAGAAGAATTAGATAAAATTTTAAATGAAGAAAATATACAAATTGCAGAAACAAACTTACAGAAACAAAAAAAGAAACTTAAAGAACAAAAGAAACAACTAATTATCATATCATATATAGTGGAGTGGACAAACAAATACGTGCAAAAGCTGGTGTAATAATTTGGACCCATAAATCAATTAAAAATAACTCATGCATACTGGAATGAAAGAATAATAGAAGTGCAATTAAAATTAAATAGTTGTTGGAGTCTATGCCCCTGAAGAAGGAAAAGTAAATGATGGCTTTTACAGTTACAAGGAATATATGAAAAATTAAATAAAACAGACAATATATAATTATAGCTGGAGATCTTAATGCCAGAATAGGAATGAAAAAAAATTAATAATATAGAAACATTTGGAGAACCAACAGTAAACAAAAATAGAAATTGACATCGATTATATAATATATAATTTAAAAATAATGAAATTATTTTTAAATTATATATTTTTATAAACATAAAAATAATGTCCTTATATATTTTTATAAACATAAAAATATATTTAAACATAAAAATAATGTCCTCTTGCACACTAGGCGTATTTTTATAAACATAAAAATACGCCTAGTGTGCAAGAGGACAAAAATCAGGAATAGACTACTTTATAGCAAATGAAAAAAAGCAGCAAACCTCTTCCTAGATATTAAAGTTGGAAGAGGGCTAGAAATAGACACAGATCACTATTTAGTGTAGGCAAAATTAAGGTTTTTTCCACAAAATTGGTTACACAAAAAAAAAAAAAAAAAAAACCTAGAGAAACAAAAATCTAATTACAAAGACTACTACACGATTCAAGTATAAAAAATTTATACCAAGATGAGAATTAATGACTGACAAAAGACAAGAAAATGAAGACAGAGAGAAAGAATGGAATAATGTAAAAGAAATTATTACATCAGCAGCATATGAAAGTCTAGGAACTCAAAAATATCATAAAAATAAAAAATTACAATTATGAGAATGAAATAAAAACAATAATTGAAACTAAAAAGCTGGTTAAGTAGCAAAAAAACAAGAAGATACAAATTCAATATAAAAAAGACGAGCAATAGGCAAAAGATCAGAAGGAGAAAAAGCTGGGAAAAATTTGTATTATATCTAGAAAATGACATATACAAAATAAAATCCAATGCATATAAAATACTAAACCACATGAATGTAGATATAAAAGAAATTGCAAAATAGATTTAAAGGCATTCTTGAATTACTTCACAGATCTTTGGACAAATAATACTAATAAAAAAAATAAAAAATTACATCAAAAAACTTACAAAATGCCTTAAATGATATAATAACAATGAAAGAATTAAAGGACAACCTAAGTAAAATAAAAAAAAAATGGTAAATCAGTGGGAGAAAATAGGATAAACTCCAAACTGTATAAATTTGCTGGAAAAAAATTTCATCAGAGATTATTAAAATTGTTAAATAAAATATATATATACCAATAGAATGGAATACAAGTATAGTAATACCTACATTTAAAAAGGGGGATAAAACCTGTTAATACATGTTACAAAATATACAGTAGAATACTTAATGATAAATTGAAAACATACAGTGAAAAATATTATTAGAATGTCAAAATGGATTTGGAAAAGGACACTCTACAGTGGATTCAGCTTCTTTGTTTAAAAGCTGCTGGCCTGGTTAGCCAAGTGTATCTGCTCTCCAGCCAAAAGGCTGCGGGTTCGAATCCTGCAGTTGCGTTTTTTTAGTGGATTGAGTGGTGGAGACAGAGCTGTAGAGTGGGTGCCCTCCTTCGATAAGTCTTTGGACTCCCCGGAGGTGTCATGTAATAATAATAAACTACTTATAGAAAAAAGAAGAGAATTTAATTTAGAAACTCATGGTTTGTTTATAGATTATGAAAAAGCATTTGACAAAGTAAAAAAGATATACTGTTTGATATATTACAAAGAATAAATATACCTAATATTTTACTATATGCAATACTGAATATATATATACAAAGATAATAATAAAAAAAATGTCTGAAAAACAATCTATAAACCAAGGAGTAAGAGAGGGATGCCCTCTGTCTCTAAACACTTTTTGATATTTATATTAATGAAATATTAATACAGTGGAACACCTTAAACAATCCAGATATAGGAATTTCCTGGAATAAACAAAATAAATATGCTATTATTTGCAGATGATCAGGTAATAATATCAGATAAGGAAGACAATTTACAAAGCGCAATATATAATTTAAACATTATAGTAGAACAGTTTGGAATGAAAATTTCCATAAATAAAACTAACAATGGCATTTTGTGGATAAACTCCAGTTAGAAGTAAAATAGTTAATAATAGAACAGATAAATACTTTCAGTTATCTTGGATATGAAATATATGATGGAGAAAAGGACAAAATTAAAAACTTCAAAATTTTTACAGATTATAGGCCTGATAAAGAACACTCAATCCAAATATTGTACAAAAAGAAACAAGATTGAAAATATGTAATACTTTAGCAGTGTCACACTTTCCCCACCCTTGGCCAATTTCTTTATGGAGACATTTGAAGAGAAAGCCTTAAACTCTGCCAAACAAAAACCCAATATTTGGCTTCGTTATGTGGATGATGTATTTGATATTTGGCCACATGGCTCAGACACACTCTACTCCTTCCTAACACACTTAAATAACCAACACCCCAGAGTCCAGTTCACCTTAGAAAAAGAGGAAAACAACACCCTCCCCTTCCTAGATACTTTAATCACCTGCCAGCTTGATGGATCTTTGGTTTTCTCTGTTCACAGAAAACCCACCCATACTGGCAGATACATTCACCAGCAGTCCCCCCCCCCCCCCTCACAACAATATGGGGTTATAAAAACACTATATAACAGGGCAAAATTAATCTGCTCAGATGACAAGGCCCTAACTACTGAACTAAACCACATCCTCAACACTTTCTTAGCCAATGGCTATAACTCCCAAAAAATCCAAAAAATACTAAAACCAGTAAACCACAACCCCCCCCCTCCCCCACAATAAAGATTACACCAAGTCTATCACCATCCCCTACATCCAGGGCACCTCTGAGAAAATAACCAATATCCTCAAAAAATATGACCTTACTTCCTGTTACAAACATATAAAAAGTTGGCATCCCTTATCTGCTCTACCAAAGACCAACCACTTCCCCTAGACCTACCTGGTGTATACCAGGTCCCTTGCAGCTGCAAATTGTCCTACTTTGGCCAGACAGGCAGAACAACGAATATCAGGATTTCAGAACACAAAGACTACATCCGGTTCCACCAGTACAGCCGCTCTGGGCTGGCACACCATGGCTTAGATACCCACCATAAAATTCGTTGGAAGAAAACAAAAATAATTCATCGCAGCAAGTTTAAATACGAAAGATTATTCAAAGAATCTTCAGCAGCTCTAAAAAACGTTCCTAACCTCAACAAATTTGGGTGCATGAAACTACCCCAAATTTGGGAGACTTACATTATGAGAACTTCAGCCCAACTGCCAAGACTACCAAATTAGCCCGCCAGAGGGTACCATTAGGACTTTAGGAACAATATTAGTTTCTTCCTTTCTTCCTCATTTGCTTTGTGTTAGTGCCTGCGTGCACATACCACATCTTTATGTTCCTGAAGATGGCAATGTGACGTTGCCGAAATATAAAAGTTATTCATTAAAGTTACCTTTAATTAATATACTTTATATGCGTTGTTAATTCCGTAAACTAATCACCAGTTAAACAATTACAAACAAAATTGGATAGAACATATATATCAAATGGCCAACACCTGCTATCATAAACAAATAAAATATAAACCAATTGGAAAGAGAAGGTCAGGTAGATCTCAAAAGACTATATTAGATGGATGAAACCAATATGATCTACATCTGTAATTAGTATTATGATGATGACCTGGTGGTCTCAAGTTCTTTATGAAAGAATATTTTCCCATAAATGGTCTTATAGCCATATACATATTCATATATGGGGAAGAGGGCACGTGGCTTACTGATATGTTCCTCTGGTAGAGTTTTCTGTGTTTAGAGAGAACTACAGTCGGGTCTCTTGTTATGTGACATACGTTCCACAGAAAACTGCATATAAAAAATCGCACAAAAAAGGCCTAATTTACGTTGAAAAATTAGGGACACGTTCCATAATTTTCTAAAACCGCATAAAACTGAAGCAATGAATTAAAATAAATCTAAAATCGCATAAAAAAGTTTATGAAAATAAGAATGCCTAAGTTTATTTAAATTAAGGGGATATTAAATCCCACATTGTTTTAAAACCGAATAAGAAACTAAAAGATTAGAATCAAAGAGTTTCTTGCCGAATATAGTAAACTATAAAGTATCGGCGACCACTAGCGTGAGCTAATGCAAATGACCCTAGTACGTAGTACAATACCAGACAACTTGTAGCAAAGGTGGTGAAGTTCTGATCGCTATTTTTAGGTATTTCCCATAATGTAAAAACACATTTCCTAGGAAATGTATGTTGTTATTACATTATGGTGGAAGGTCACTACCCACACCGGTTTCAGCCTTTTTTGAGGCTTCATCAGTGAGTAGCTAGACCAATTAATACCAAAGTGTATAGCAAAAAGAACTTATATACTCTGCAATATGAGTTTCCAAACAGGTGCAACCATTAAGTTACTTAAATATAAAGAGCTAATAAGCTTCATTTCGGCGATATAAACATTATTTAAATTAAGGGGATATTAAATCCCACATTCGAATATGCCTGTTTGTTTTAAAGCTTCATTCATTTAATTTTATTGAAAAGTAACAATTTTTTTTTTTTACATTTTGTCATCAGAATTATCATCGCTATTAGACAATATTCGGCAACGTTTGCGAACTGGTGCAAAATCACTTTAATCACCGAAAAGATAGTCAGCGCGTCAGATCTGTATGGTAAAATTGTTCTTCACAAACAGAATTAGCTTCACCCCTCGTTCTGTGCTGATTATTTTCTTATGACAATGTAATTATTATTATTATGTGACACCTCCAGGGAGTCCAAAGACTCATCGAGGGAGAGTGTGCCAACAGCATCGAATGATTGTCCCCTTACAACTACTAACCGCACTCAAACTTGCTTAACTTTTTGCTGAACCATTAGTAGCAGAGGCTCTACCAATCAACCAACCTTTGCTGTTTAATCAGAGATTAAACTTTGCAATAATGATTTCACTAATTTTTTATACAGCTTGCGATATCCAAACATACAGTTCTTCAGCTCACGTTGAAATTTAAAGGCTCGTTCAGAATTTGTGTCATTAACAAAAAATGACTTTTCAATTTATTGCACAGTTCAAGACCTTCTCGAATTATATTTGCAGTGAGGGGTACAGATTTTTCTTTCGCTTCACTGTCGTTTTCTGGATCTTTGACGATATCTTAAGTTAATCAATATCCAATAATATCATCGTCACTTAAGATATTATCCACAAGCAATTCGTCGACATCGTTCGGACTAAATGTATCAAAACTTCTCCACCAATTTCATGTGCCAAAGTAATGATTTTAGCTAATAATGTAGATGTTTGAAACACATCCAGGCCAAGCTGCTTTCCAGCAGGCATTTAAAGTTTGTAGTCTTATTTCAGCAATAGCAGATGCAACATGATTTAAACAGTCCAAAATAGAAAATTTTTTCCAAACATCATTTACTGTTAATGATTCATTTTCTAGTTTATCCAATATAAATTGAAAAGTGTGCTTAACGTAATATTTTTTAAAAGTAGCAATTATGCCTTGATTTCATGGCTAAATAATGCTTGTTGTATTGGATGGAAAAAACACTACCTGCACATTTGGATGCTCTAAATGCAGATGACTTGGTGCATTGTCAACAATTAACAAAACTTTTAAAATTGAGAGCTTTTTGCTTCATATATGTTTCCACTTCTGGTACAAAGCAATTATTGAATTCAGTAAACACAGCAGTTATTACCAGGCCTTTGTATTAGCCATCCAATGTATACCGGCAGCTGTTTTAGATCTTTGCCTTTTAGAGCATGTGGTATTAGAAATCGATTTACTAGGAGGGGGGTTCAACATTTGATCTCCTGATGCATTGCTACAAAGTAACAACATTACTCGATCTTTGCTTGCTTTAAACCCACTAGCTTTTTTCTCCGACTCTTTGCGATGTAAGTTCCACTAGGCATTTTCTTCCAAAACAATCCTGTTTCGCCAGCGTTAAACACTTGATCGGGACAATATCCACCATCTTCAATAATTCTGGCTAACTTCTCTTGAAAATTTTTGGCTGCTTCTTCATCTGCTGCTACAACCTCACCTGTAATCTTTACGTTATGAAGTTCATTCCCTTTTAAAAACCCGGTTAACCATCCTTTGCTAGCCGAAAATTCTTTATCATCCTGGGAAGCGGAAGTAGACGGCTCTAATTGCTTCATCTGTTCATAAAACCGAAGAGCTTTTTGTTTAATCAAATAACCACTTATAGGAATTCTTCTTTGAGTTAATTCTTCAATCCAAATTATGAGCGCTCATTCCGTGTTTTCTAATAAAGCATCTCTTGAGTATTTGGCACTTAGTTTTGTGCCAGAAATGACAGATTTTCTTATTGTGACTTCATTCTTTTTAATTGCTCTTATAGTAGATTCGCCTAAATTAAAATGTTTATCAATCATCGTAGATCCCTCTCCTTTTGCTAAGTGATCTAAAATTGCAATTTTGATTTCCAAAGAAACTGCTTTTCTTATGGTGCTTTTTTTCCTTCTTTGGGCCAAATTAAATCTTTAAAAAAACAATTAGCAAAATTTAGACTTTTGATAATAAAAAGACAAAAACCCTTACTCACATGCAAAATTAAACTTAACGAACACTCACTGCTTACATGTTATCATGTTATGCCAGAATGTGCTGCAACACTCTGTTCATTAAGTACAACGGCGATGAACGAATTGGTCAACAGCACGTGAAATCACGTGCTTTATAGGTAAAAGTTTCCAACTGTTATACAAGCAAAATAGTTACCACTTTAAAAACTACAATGATCAAAAAGAGAAGTTAATTTTCCACCGTGTAATGATAAACAACTCACACAATATGGATTGATTACCCCAAGGTTCCCAAACTGTGTTCCGCAGAAGGTTAATAAGTGTTCCGTGAGAAGTTCTCCTAGAATTTGTCATTTTAGTTTTCTAAGCATTTTTCATGAATAGATATGTTATAGTGGAAATATTCTTAGGAGAATAATATTCGTGAATATGTCAAAAAGCTCAGACCCAGAACATCTAAATAACATCGTGTAGCAAATGTTAGTGACCAAGCCGTGGATTTTTTAACATAGAAGCATTTTTTATGACTGGTCATAAAAATTGCCTGCAAGCCAATTACAACAATGGGCGGTGTATCCTTTGTTCTCAAAACTGAATGAAATAACATCTGCGTTGTAAATGTTAGTGACCAATCAGCAAGGAAGTATAAAGAAAATTTTTCCACTGAAACTGAAGATCAAGGTAGTCTGTATTTGGTTCTCAGATCTAGTAATACTGAATACTTTCTTCACAGGTTCATATTGTAGGGTGAAAGTTCTTGTTTCGAAATTGTAGTGCTGTGATTTTTTAAAAGTAATAGGCCTACAGATTTAAATTTTAATATGAATAAGAGACAAGGGACTTTAATTTTGGTGTTAAGAAATCTCTTATTGAAGGTGTTTGTGATGCAACAGATAGTGATTCATCCACCTCCAGCCTACAAAGCAATCTCCAGGATGTACAAAAGGGAAGGAAAACTATCAGCACACAGGAGAAAAAGTCTGCATTCACTCCTAAGTACTCATAATAATATTATACATTTTTGGTGATCACAATGTGATATATCAATGAAAATCAGCACAAATTAATTTAATGATGTTTATGTTTAATTAATTATTAATCAATAATTAATCAATTATTAATTAATAATAAAATCAGCTAATTAACAATTAATTATTAATTAATACATTACAAAATAACCAAGGTGTTCCATGAAAATTTCAGGATTTGTGAAGTGTTCCTTCATAGGAAAAGTTTGGGAAACACTGGATTACCCTATTATCGGAATGGATTCTCCTTCTGTTGACATGCGCAGAAGTCGAAAGGTCACGTATATAAGTGGGCATACTATACATAAGTTTTGAAGTCATGCACCGCATAACTTCAAATCCGCATAAAAAGAGACTCGAGTGTACTTTTAATATTGACCTAACATACAAGAGGTCACAAACCTTGTAATGCAATAGTGCCAATATGTTAGCAAGTGGTTAAAGCAAAATAATCTTTTTTTTTTTTTTGAAGAACTGGAGATGCATTTATTTGGGAAAACAGTATGCGGAAAACTGCTCCAAAGAACAGAGGGAATGAAATGTTGGTTAAGAGCTGAGCTATGTAATGATTTGACTAGGAGTTGCTGGTATTCTTATATAATTAAGAGGAAAACAGAGAATGGTCACAACCAATGTGGTGGAGAAGTAGCACTTGTGAAAATACCTATAAAAAAGAATGCAGAAACACAGCAACTGTGAGAAAGCAATTGGAGGGAGTCTATGAGAGGAGAGGATTCTTCTGGATACAAAGCATTCTTAAAGAGTTTTGAGTGCATCACCCCAAATGTGAGAACAGTATTCTTAGGTCTTTAGAATACAGTTCTCATGTTTGAGATTTCTGTATAATGCGTTTAATAAGAGGTGTGATAGGTATTGTGTGGCTAATGGGTTTCCCACAATGAGTCTACTGACTCAATGGAGATACCCATAATATATCTAACCTAGCAATATGGTTCTCTTATAATAGAGATGCCTATTGTAAATTCCAAATCCATCTGTGGGTCAGGCAGAGTTGGAATTCATAGCATTTGGAGCAATGCAAAAGAGAAGGAATGTTCTGAATTAAAAAAAAAACAACAGAATACCAAGTGTTTTGGAGCTATGGATTCTGTTTGTACCATAAGCCAGATGTAAAAGTCAACACATCTGAGATTATAATAAAAAAAAAAAAAAGGAAGGGGTGGGGGGGGGGAATGACAGCAACATCTTTCTTCAAAGGAATAGGTCAGGAATTGCATTTTATAGCAAATTCTAGAATATCTTCACTCCACTTAAAAGTGACGAGGAGGAGAGATCAGTTTTTAAACCGTTGGTTATAGATCTTAAAGCTTAACTCCTTTGAACTCTACGGTTTCATGAACAATAAAGAGAAATTGAGTGTACCAACAAAGCCAAATAGGACCTCAGATGGACTGGCTAACTGAATTCACTCTCAAGTGTACAAAGTTTGTTTATTAGTTCTACTAATGTTTGGGTTTAAATACTCAGGTATGGCAAACAGTGTGGAGAGGATGTTGAGACATAAGGCAACACAAGTAATCATCGTAAAGGTATTTTATATTTTAATAAGATTAAACTGTAAAACATAGCTATTTTGGTTTGTATCTTCAGTGCAGAATAAACAATGGGGATTTTCTCATGTGCAGTCATTGAAGGCACTAGGTTGCAAATTATTATGCTACTGTAGTTTGCTACCTGACAAACTTAGCAACCTTATCATTTGGTAAAAACAATAAGGTTGCTTAATGTATGGAAGTGAAATCTGGACAATAAAACAAAAAGACAAATAAAAGATTAACAACAGCAGGAATGAAGTTTATGAGAAAAACTGCAAAGTATACCCTATTTGATCACAAAAGAAACGAAGAAATTATGAAAGAATTAAACCAAGAACCAGTAATAGAAAAAATTAAAAAATATAAACATAAATGGATGGAACACGTTCAAAGAATGAAAACAGAAAGATTACCAAAACAAGCCTTCAAGTACAAGCCATTAGGAAAAAGAAAACCAGGACGTCCTCTTAAACGATTCAACGATGACGTCTAAGGCCGGAACAGGCCGTGCTAGGCCTAAATCCTTGATATGCATGATGATGATGATGATGATGATAAGGTTGCTAGTAACAATCTCCCAAATTTTGGTCAGATAGTCCATTGTTGAGGTTTAAGTTGCAAAGATATAGAAGAACCTCAGCACTCTTTGAGGTTTGGTAGATGCTTTTAAATAGCAATTCTGCATCACATCATTCCACAGGACCCTGTGGCTAGTTATTGGTCATCCCATGTCCTGCACTTCTGACTTCTGATATTAAATCATTTGCATGTGAGACTGATGTTCTGAAATATGTTTTAAAACAGATTGGCTCATTTGCCCAAAACAAGTTGAAATCCCAGTCCTGAAGATACTTTCAGGTGCAAACTTTGTTTGCTCACACTTGGATAAAGGATTAAACTAAATTTATTATAGTCTAACCAAGTGAAAAATAAACTTTCAACATCTTTCTCTAAATCCAG
Source organism: Typopeltis vanoorti (assembly GCF_054136105.1). Taxonomy (NCBI): domain Eukaryota; kingdom Metazoa; phylum Arthropoda; class Arachnida; order Uropygi; family Thelyphonidae; genus Typopeltis; species Typopeltis vanoorti. The sequence continues at coordinate 108,655,829 of NC_143566.1, forward strand.
AGTAATTTAATAAAAAGGTGGCACACCGTTTGGCAACTCCTATAGGTAGAGATGATTTTGCTAATGCTTCTGCCTGGTATCTCCACTTGGCCTGGCTCCCATCGAAGAGACCTCAATAAAGGTCGAAACTAGTCTGGGTAGTGGTCCTTCCCTTAATGCATAACATTATACATATCCGCAAGGAGATGTGTTTTGCATTATGGGAGATACTGAGATAGGAGTGATGTTAGCTTGCTCTACCTTTGCAACGAGTTTCCTGGTGTTGTACTACCTTACCCCAGTCCTGAAGATATTTTCAGGTGCAAACTTTGTTTGCTCACACTTGGATAAAGGATTAAAGTAAATTTATTATTGCCCAAAACAAGATAAGCTGCAGTTACATGGAATTTCATAGATGCCAGGTATCATGGTAGATGGAGGAATTTTATCTTTAGCAGACTGAAAAAAAAAAGAGGTAGATTTGGTTGATAGGTTTGTATGTCATAAAAAGTTGAAATTCCTAGCTAAAGATATGTTTATGATGAACAGACAACATAGGCTCTTGAGAGCATAGATTTTTTTCATTTTTCCATATTTTTAAGAAGGATGATGTGCTAACATTTGATGTGCACTATCAAGTAAATTTACTTTCAATAGCTATAATTCAAAAATCAACCATTTCTCTCCAAATTCTATAAAAAGAGATAGTGTTCAAAGGATTCCTATCCCATATATTAGGGACATCTCTGAGTGTGTTATGTCAAGAAATTTCAACTGCCATATAACCACAAACCTATCTATTAAATCAGCCTACTTTTACTATCTCAAATTGTTGCTACTCATTGCCTATGAAGTTTCAAGTAATTGAACTTATCCTATTTTGGACAAACAGGCCAATCTGTTTTAAAACACTTATTTCAGAACACCAATCATATGCAATGGATTAAACATTGAAGATTCGACCTTGCAGAATGTGGGATAAACAACACTAACCATAGGATCTTTGGAATGATGTGAGTTGCTATATAAATTATTTTTTTTTTTTATTATTATTATTTAGGCCTCCAAGGAGTCAAAAGACTCATCACGGGAGGTCCTTCCTAGGAAACACAAAGTCTCTCAAGACTCATTGTGGGACCTAGGATACACAAAGTCTATCATGCCACTCATTAAACTCATTGATTGTTCTCGCTCTCACCACTCTATCAGGCAATGCATTCCACGGTTCAACCACTCTCCATGCAAAGAAACCACTCCTCACTCTCTTGCTCACAGTTTCCTTTCATAACTTCCAGGGATGGCCCCTTGTCATCACTCCTTCCTGCTGTTCAACCAAGCGAAACAACTCCCCAGTGTCAACCCTGTAACCACCTCTCAACATTTTAAAAGTCTCAATCATATCACTTCTCCTTCTTCTATCCACCAAACTCTGCAGTGAACATTCCCTCAGCCGATCCTCATAACTAACATTGTACCGTCTTGAAACTGTCTTTGTTGTCTGCCTCTGTACCCTTTCCACAGTTAATTTATTCCCTTCAAATCCTGGGGGCCAAATCTGAGAACAATAGTCTAAGTGTGGTCTGATCAGGGTTTTATACAATGGAATGATAACTCTTTTATCTCTGCAGGTCAGCATCCTTCTCATTATTGCAGCAGTCCTCTGTATTACCTTCACCACTTTTGCAATATGTCCCCTAAATTTCAGGTTTCTATCAATCATCAACCCCAGATCTCTTGTCTCCCCTACTTCCTCCAGTAGAGCACTTCTAAATGCATCTAAAAATTTTAGAGCCTCTTCAAAGAGAGTAATGAGGCTCTTCTACATCTTACCAAACTAAAACTCAATGACAAACTATCCATGTCCAAAATTTAGGAAAACTGTTAGAAACTTTATGTCAATTTATTATTTTTTTAAGGATCTTAACAGTATAATAGTTTGCAATCTAGTACTTGCAACTACATATGAAAACATAACCATTGTTTATAGAACATAGTTTTAATTTGGTCTATTGAAATTATTTGTTTATCCTAAACTGAAGATGGGCAGTGATACACAAACCAAAATATCTATATTTTGCAGAGTTCAGGAGAGAACAAGAGGTCATCGCTGGAAGTAGCCTGGAAGGATGGTATGTGAACAAGGAAGTGAGAAGCAGGTTTTTTTTGCATGCAGAATTCTGAATGATTGGAATGCCTTACTGAGAGTGTAGTATCTGCAGAGATTTTGAATGTGTTTAAGACAGAGCATGATGAGTTGTATGAATGATGAAGGGACCTCCCTAGATGAGTCTTTGACTCCATGAGGTCTTAAGATACTACTAATAATAATAAATAAATAAATAATTATGAATGACATACCATGAATTTGGTTCCTTAAGATAAGTGGGAAAGGACTCAAAATGTGGCATTCAGAAAAAAAAAAAATATATATATATAAAACAAAATAATAAAAATATATATATCTACCCTATAGATATAAAATGATAAGCATTTTTATGTAACGTTTTTGTGTCATGTTTTTTGTCTGGCTTATTAATATAATATAATATATTGACAATTGACATTTATGTCTTTAGGGGTGAAGCAAGATGCTTTTCATATTCCCCGCTATCTGTTGAGGTTACAGTAAGGGTAAAATTTATGAGCAGTTTGCTCGCCCTGATTGGGCATGGAGATCATGCATCGCTACAGGAGGTTAAAATAGCTTTTGGTCTTCTACGTTTGAATATGTCCATTGCCTCGTATGCTGCAGCTTGCTGAACCAAATCGTTGGGATGTATAGACATTGTTAGGAAGAACTCAGATGCTAAAGATTGTAGGAAAGAGAAAATATAGGGAATAATTGTATCTCTATGAAGTTGATTGTTTCTTAACATACCATGGGGCATTCAGAATCATTCTCAAGCACTTGTTCTGTACTCGTTGTATTTTGATAATGTTAATATTAGAGGTGTGGCTGCAGGCTGGAGAGGCATAGGTGATGATAGGACAAATCGTCATCTGGTATAGCTGCAATTTGATTCTGTTAGCTTGCTATTTCTATTAATTAGCAGATAGGTCTGAGCAATGGCTTTAGATGCCTTTGCGCATGCAGACATGATGTGTTGGTTGAAAGTTAGCTTTTTGTCGAGAATTACACCCAGGTATTTTGTTTCTATCTGCCAGGGAATTATAATATAATATATATTTAATAGTAATTAATAATAATAATAATTTGGTGTGGGTAGTGTAATTATTTTTATATAAAAAATTTGAGGAAAATAATACTTTTTTTTTAAAAAATATAAAAATATTAAAGATTGCACTATTTTTATATAATACATTTTTTTAAATAGAAAAATATTAAACGTCGCACTATTTTTATAGATATATAAGACAAAGCTAATACTGAACAAAAATGGCTGTTTTCAAGTTTTAGCAAATAGTGCAACATGAGGGCAACTCGGAAGTAGTGCAAGAAAGGGCAACTCATGGCAAAGGTGGAGCAGGCTCTGAGCATCTGATCCAAAAATAACCAGCTTACCAGCTCAGAGAACCGGCTTACCAGTCCAGAACTGGGGGGTTGGGCACTGTAGGTGCCAGAACCCCCCCCCCTTTCGAGTTTTCAAAATTCGAGTCATCAGAATTCAAGGATTACCAGTCTGGAACACGGGGGGGGGGGGTGCCGTAGGTGCCAAATATATATTGTATATGAGTAACATATATTACTCATATATATATATATATATATATATATATATATATGAGTAAATTTTAACCAAAATAACATGAGAAATATAAAAAAAATGCACTTAGCAATGGCATTTGTATCATACCATTTTTAAGTACATTTCACTAAATGTACTTAAAAATGGTTTAGATTCATTTTTTCTGTCTACATGCAAATTATGAGAATCTTACTGGATACATTTTACTGAAATCTGGTATTTGGAATTGATACAAAAATTTGCTGAGCATCTTCATTTTTGTTTCAGTAGGATGATTTGGAGAGGCACAAAACACAATAAAATGAAACTACATATTGTAAAAAAAATCCAGTCTTGTGAAATTTAATAAAATTTGGAAGTTAGAATAGTTCCATATAATTCAATTTGGTTTCAATCAAACTGTTCTTATTAACAAATATCACTTAAAATATATCAAGATATCCATCCTCTTGCTGAACAACCCTCTCTCAAAAGAGGGTTGTTCAGTGAGACCTGGCCTGCACTCATTGTGCACAGCACAATGAGTGCAGGCAAAGCAATTATTGTGAAGGACTTCAACAATAGAGAGAAGAAAGGTACATGGCAAACTTTACTGAGGAATTACCTGAAATACCATGTGATGGAGGGGAACCAAAGGTTTGAGTGCTGGATCTGGTAACACCAGAAGATGTATCTATAACCGTGGTAGCCATTTTGTCTCTGATTAGGAAAAGTGACTAGTGACCATGCAGTCTTATTCTTGGAGGTTCTTAAACATGTGGAATTCTCGGTCAAGAAAGGATTTACTGAAACTGGTAAGTATGATGAACTCAGAAAGTAGCTTGGAGTAGTGCCATTGCTTAAGAAGCTACAAGGAAAGGATGTCAATATCACATCCTCCTTTTACGTATATTAGGCTCAGTGGCCCATTTACATTCATATTAGGCATGGCCTATTATGATTCGAAACCAAGACTGCTTCGAGGATAAGGTGGTTGGCCCCTATGTCTCCTGGTGTGTGTGTGTCCTATCTGTAGATGCATGTGTTCACTAGGGCTGGTTTTTCTGGGGGAGAATGAAAAACCAGAGTTTCCGGGTGAAAAAAAATCCACTAATTCCAGACCGACTAACTCACCATTTGTTGAAAGAGACCAGATAAAGGTTCCTCATGTCTTGGACAGGAATAGAACCCAGGTCTTTCCGACCAAAGGGCTTCATCTATACTGACTGAGCTACAGAGGCTCTTGTCAATATCACATGGGAAGTACACATTAAAGATGCAAGGAATTATATTCTTGGTTTAATCTTTTATCCAAGTGTAAGCAAACAATCTTTGCTTGTGAACTATCTTCACAACTGAGATACTTATATATAGGGCTAATGATTTCACATCAATTGCCTTACTATCCCATAATGCAAAGCATACATCTGAAAAATGGTTCGAAGTAATACAAAAGTCATATTTTTCATATACAAGTAGTCAACAGGTGTCACACCTTATTAAAATACTCTGGATTAGAGATAGGCATTTGAAGTTTTTTTTCATTTGGTTATGCTATAAATTAAAGATGCTAAGAAATTATATTCTTTGTTTAATCCTTTATCCAAGCATAAGCAAACATTGCTTGCTTACACTTGGTGAGATCTCATGAATGAGACCTCAATAAAGGTCGAAACCGGTCTGGGTAGTGGCTCTTCCCATAATGCACTGCATTGTACACATCCAAAAGGGTGTGTGTTTTGCATTATGGGATACTAGGGCAATTGATGTGAAGACATTAGCCTTTATATATATAAGTAGCCTAGTCGTGAAGATATTTCACATATAAATATTATTTGCTTATCCTTGGATAAAAGATTAAACCAAGAATATAATTTCATGGCATCTTTAATTTATAGTAAAACCAAGTGGAGAAAAAACCTTCAACACATGGGAAGTGTCAGGGAAGTATTGGACTGGATACCAGGGCTAGATGGATTAAACCAAATGGAGGTTAAGTGAAATAAATAGCAACATAAAGCCAGAGCTGCAACAAAACAGTGTGGAGGGAATATAAAGAGAGGCAATCGGAATACTCACGAACAATAAAAAGCACAGAAAAGAAGAGTGACTAGTATGGAGGAAGACTAAGATTATCAGATGAAATTAGCTAAGCAGATCAAACTAAATTCAAAAAGAGGTTTTTCATTATGTAGCCCCTGACTTCATTGTTCAGCAGAAGTCTGGCAACAGGAACAGTCACAAATGAATGGAATGAAGGAAAAACATTACCACTGCATAAAGAAGGCCAATTCAAGTCAGTGGTGTCAAAATATAGGCTGGTATGTGTATCAAGAGTAGTGGTGAAGGCATAAGCGAGGCTGGTTAGAGACAGAATACAAACCTGGATTGATGAGAAGGGAAATATTTCAAGAGAGCAACATGGGTTTGTTAAAAAGTTTTGCTTTAATAACTGGTTACATTTTATAGTAAGTGACCAGTGTATTGGACAGAGAAGATGCTTATACCATGATTTATCTGGATTTTGCTAAAGCATTTGATTTGTACCACATGATCAATTACTGTTGAAACTAAGCAGAATGGGAGATGGATAGTCATTTGGTAGCTTGATCACACGTAAGGTTGGCTGATACGAGCCAGTGAGTTTGTATGGAGGTCCAATGTTCTGAAAAAGGGAGGTGACAAGTCGGATACTATAGGGTTCTGTTCTGGAACCACTGTTGTTTAACTTATATATCAATGATATAGTCATGGTGTGAAAGAAAATATTCAGTTGATTACCGATGATGCTAAATTAAGAAGAGCAATGTCACGAAGTTCGGAGGTGGTGTTGTTACAAAAAAATTTGAACAGATTGGTAGTTTGGGGGGGGTGCTTAAGGGTCAAAGCTGTATAACTGAGAGGAGACCTCCACATAACCTTTAAAGGAATGCGGAGAACCGACCAGGGCTTCTGACCTAATGTCCAATCCTCACCTTCTCGTGGTGCACCCTGTTGGGTATCTACTTTGATACTGAACGAACGAGGATGGGCTGGCAATTTGGGATTTAGCCGACCAAATTGTATTCTTATTGGTTAAACCAAAATAAAAAATGATGGTACAACATGACAAAATTTCATGCCGGCTGGGGCGTCGCCCGGTTAAACAAGGCCCCCGTTGTTTTCGCCAGGGAACCAGGGCGAACAGCGAAAAGTCAGCTACTGGAACAAATCTGAAAACAAACCCCAACTCAACATCACCAGAGTTAAAGATCGGTACTATCAATGTAAGAAGCCTGAATGGCAAAGAAATGGAGCTAGCTGAGGAATTAGATAAGTACCAGATCGACATAATAGGGGTGACTGAAACAAAAAAGACCAAAACTGGTGAGATCTTTCTGAGCAATAAGTACAAAATGTTATATTCAGGCAATAACAATCAAGGAAAAGAAGGAGTAGCCATAGTATTCAACACAAAATACGAGGCTAATCTTCTTGAATGGCAGTCAGTCTCAAGTAGAGTGATGTGGGCAAATATGAGAATGGGGAACTGGACAATGAGACTTATTTGTGCCTATGGTCCCACAGAAGGTTCTACTAAGGTAGAAGTGGAGGAATTTTTTGAGGCTTTAGAAAAAGCAACTGACACAATGAAAAAGGAAAAGTTGGTCCTTGTTGGGGATCTAAATAGTAGAGTAGGAAATGATTGTGAGACATACAAAAATATTTTGGGAAAATTTGGAGAAAAGAGCAAAGCTAATAATAATGGCAAATATCTGTTGGATTTCTGCTCAGGACATGGACTGGTTATTACTAACACCATGTTCCAACATAAAAATGTGCACAAATTCACATGGAGAGAAGAGGCTAGGAATAAGAAAAGTCTCATTGACTATGTTATTGTTGATAGTGATGTTTTCTCCCTGGTGCAGGACACCAGAGTGTACAGAGGATTTGAAATTGGAAGTGATCACTATTTAGTCTTGAGCAGGATAAAATTGAATTTCATATTGAAAAGAATAACATGTAAGAAAGTTTTAAAGCGAATAAAAGTTGAGCAGCTCTCAGATGTAAACTGTAGACTAAAATACAGAAATATTATTGAAAAGAAAATGAAAGAGTTTGAGAACAGGAATCAAGCCTTGGAGATTCAGTGGCAAACTCTGAAGGAAACATTGATTGATTCTGCCAGAGAGGCATGTGGTGAGGTTGTGTGCAAAGATAAAAAAATCAGAACTCCCTGGTGGACACAGGAAGTTAAAGAGGCAGTGAAAGAAAAGAAGAAAGCATATCAAAAGTTCCTGGCAAATAAGTCAGCTTTTACTCTTACAGAATACAGAGACAAATGTAAGAAAGCTAAACAGTGTGTAAAACTAGCTAAACAAAAGTCATGGGAGGACTTTGGCAAGAATATAGAAAATAAATATCAAGAAGGTGGCAAAATATTCTGGAGGTTGTTGAAGAAGCTTAGGAATGGAGGAAAGAGTGCTGTAAAAGGAATTAGAGATGATAAAGGTGAAATGAAAACAGGAGAAAAAGATATCCTTGAAGTATGGAGTAATTACTTTGAAAAACTGCTAAATGAAACAAGCAGTGATGACAGCACAGTGATAAAAAACACTGACCAGGCATGCAGTCAGGAATACATATCCATACTTGAAGTAGAAAAAGCCATCAAAGGCTTGAAATGTGGAAAGGCAGCAGGAGTAGATGATATTCGACCAGAAATGCTGAAGTATGGTGGTATAAGAGTCTTACAGTGGCTGTACTGCATAGTTCAGAAAGCCTGGACAGAGGGACGAATTCCCGATGATTGGAGTAGAGCTCTCATAGTACCCATATATAAAAAGGGAAATAAAACTGAATGTGAGAATTACAGAGGTATTTCCCTACTGAGTGTTCCTGGCAAGATCTATGCAAGTATACTTGAGAAACGGTTGAGAAGAATTGTGGAAGAAAAGCTTGGTGAAGAACAAGCTGGATTCAGGCCAAATAGAGGCTGTCAGGATCAGATCTTCACTTTACGACAAATAGTCGAGAAAGCATGGGAATATAACAAAGATCTGTATTTAAGTTTTGTCGATTTGGAAAAGGCATATGACAAGGTGCCAAGAGAGAAGCTATTCAATACGCTGCAGTTATATGGTGTCAATGGGGCATTATATCAAGCAATACTTAGTCTTTATTTGAGTTGTGAGTCAGCAGTTAGAATTGAAGGAAGTACAGGAAGATGGTTTAATGTTAAATCTGGTGTGAGACAAGGATGTACATTATCCCCTCTGTTATTCATTATCTATATGGATCACATTATGAAGGAATGTGGTATTAAACCTGATATCAAAATTGGAGATGTTAATGTCAGCTCTTTGCTTTATGCGGATGATGTTATACTTCTAAATAAATCCGCTACAAGTCTGCAAGATTCTCTGACTAAATTGAATAGCTGTTGTAATAGATATGGTATGAAAGTCAGCAATAAAAAGACAAAGACAATGAAAATAGGCAGAATCATTGAAAATGTCAACTGTGTTGTGAATGGAGAACCTGTGGAACAAGTAAAACATTTCAGCTACTTAGGCACAATTTTTACTGAAGATGGTAAACTAAATATAGAAATAGACAACAGAATCAGCAAAGCTGGTATCGTGGGAAGTCAATTGAATAAATTCATATGGAATAAGAAAGAAATTAGTCGGAACACTAAATTAGCTGTATACAAGACTGTGTTCAAACCAATTTTAACTTATGGATCTGAGAGCTGGGTCAGAAGTAAAACACTTGACCAAAGACTAGAGACCGCAGATATGAGAGTCCTGAGAAAGATTAGAGGCGTGAACAGATGGCATCAATGGCAATATCATATTAAAAATGAGGATATTAGGAAAGAACTTGACATTGTCAGTATCCGGGAATGCGTTAGCAGAGCTAATCTCAGATGGTATGGTCACTTAAATAGAATGGGAGAGGAAAGATTAGCAAAACAAGTGTTCTCTGCCAGGTTGGCAGGAAAACGACCCAGAGGAAGACCAAGATATAGGTGGATTGATACGGTACAAAGTGCCTTAGACGATAGAAATATAAGATCTGATAATGTTGGAGTCTTGACAAGTAACAGACTGATTTGGAGGAAAATTGTAGATAGGAAGTTAGTAATGATGTAATTTTTTCATGTAGTACTGTCATATCCTGTACACCCCTTGAGGGTACATGGCAGGAATTTGATGATGATGATGATGATGATGGTAGTTTGGGCTGAAAAATGGGGATGTCATTTCAATGTTGCAAAGTTGATTTGGCCAGAGGATTTACCCACATACATACATACATACATATTCATTTATCCAACCCACCCACCCACCCACCCACCCACCCACCCACACACACACACACACACACACGAGGTACAAGAATCAATAGCACATTAGTGCCATGTGTAGGTGCAGATAAGAATTAAGAAAGAAGAAATCTATTGATATTTTTCTTAAAGAACTGGAGGTTGAAGCACATTATGAGATAAGCTGTTCGAGGATAGAGTAGATGGGATAAATTAGAAAGAGGAGAAACAGGTTTGATGTGTTTGCAGTTGCACAGAAAAGGTATGTTGAGAAGCGGCTGTCTTGTTTTTAATAGGTCCAACAGCAAGTGGAAGAATAGTGTTTGCCAATTCACTGGAGCAGTGACCATGGAAGTACCTGTAGAACACACACAGCTAAAACATTGCATCTGAGATGCAGGTTGAAGTGAGCTTGTGAGGGAAGGGTCATCTATGAGCCGAACTGCTCTCCTCTTGGCAGCATCAAGAATGATTAAGGTTTTAGGAATGGAATAAATGAAATTCAGATAAAATTATGTTTATCATACTGGAGGAACTTTGCTTCAGGAGATGGAGGCAACAAGGGATCAAAGGATCTTGATGGACAGGGAAATGAAGTTCAGAAAACACATTGCAAAAGTTGTAAGTTACCCAGAAAACTGCTGCTATAATGTAGAGAACACTGATGTGTATAGATAATGAGGTGAGGTGATTTTTTACTATATAAGACCTCATTTGGATTTCTGTGCACAATCTGGTCCTGACTATATTGGTGATAAGGAAACATTGAGAGTGCAGAGGCAAATAACTAAAACTGTTTCAAGAGTCTGGAATATTGAGTATAAGGACAGATTGAGGAAATGTGGTCTTCAGAGCTTGATAGATAAGAGGAGGAGGGGTGATATAAGTTGGTGACAGGAGCCAATCAAATACAGAGAAATTACAGGATAATGGGTGAGGTGAGAATGAAGGCTCATCCCTGGAAACTGTACAAAGGTCATATAGTAAAGTGAAAAAGGAGATTTTTTTGCTTGGTGATTGGTTAATGAGTAGAAAGCATTGCCATAGTGGGTGGTGAGTGCTCCAACACTGAATATATCCAAGGCGAGGTATGATAGTTATTGTGGTCTGTGAGTGTTTGGATTCCATGGAGGCTTGGGAGTAATATTAATGCTAAGATATAACTTAAGAGCCCCCCCCCTTTCCTCTAATGAGTAAACTTTAGAGGAAAGGGGGGGGGGGGCTCTTAAGTTATATTGAATTTTCAGTTGTTGATATTTCTATCAGTTTTTCAAGAACTAGTGTTGTCTGCAGGGCTGGATTTGCACATAGGCTTGACAAGTTACAGCTCAGAGCCTTGCATTACTAGGGCCTCTATACTGAGGCAGAGGCCCTAGTAATGCAAGGCTCTGAGCTGTAACTTGTCAAGCCTATGTGCAAATCCAGCCCTGCAGACAACACTAGTTCTTGAAAAACTGATAGAAATATCAACAACTGAAAATTCAACCCTAGATGCTGCTAAACATATGATTAATTAGCGTGTAGTTAATGTTGTACATTAATTTAAATTTTCCATTCAGAATGGCTAATGAAACTCCTCTCACCCCCACTTTCCCTCCACTATAATTCCAATTCTATTGGCAAAATTATTTGAAATTTTTTTTCTATAAATATTGTTTTTATTGGAAAAACAATTTAAAATTATAATTCCTGGCAGAATTTGTTTTACACAAATTATGGACTCTACAACTGTGTTATAAATAGTTATTTTAATTTCCCAACGTTTCGACCTTCATATTAAAGTCATCATCTGCAGTATACACATATATGTATGTGTATACTGCAGATGATGAAGTATACAGTATACACATACATACAGTGGTGCACTCAGGATTTAATCTTGGAGGGGGCCGAGCGCTCAGGATTTAACCTTTGGGGGGGCCGGGTTGAGTAGACGTTTTGCGAATACACACTACACATCGCATACGACCTATAACTGAGCGTCTGCAGTGATCGCTAATTCATAATTAGCACACAACATAAATAAAAAAAATGAATTTTGATTAGGAAAAGATTTTTCTTGTGTTTTTTTCCTTTTCTTTGGGGGGTGCCCAGGCCCCTTGGCCCCCCCTCTGGGTGCGCCACTGCATACATACATACATACATATATATATATATATATATATACAGAGACAAGACAAATTACATTTCACATAATATTCTGAAGAGAGAATGATTTGATCAACAGTTATTCTACTGATCTACTGATCTGACCTCTAGTGAAAATAAAAATAAAAATTTTTAAAAATTATAAATAATTGAAATAAAATAAATTAACTACATCAAAACTATATTCTATTTAAGACAACATCAAAGAAACATTCTTTCATATAGATAGTTTTGTTACAGCAAAAATGATGTCCTAATTTAACATGACAATTGTTATATTAGATTTAGGATCCTGGATTAACTATGGTCCTATTTATAATTAACTCTTAGGGAGAAAAGGTAAAGTGGGAGTAGAATATGTGCTTTCCATATGCATGGGATTTTTAATCCATCATTATTGTTAAGATTAGGGTGATTGATAAGAATCTCACAGGACCAGTGGCGCACTCAGGATTTAATCTTGGAGGGGGCCGAGTACTCATAACTTAATCTTGGGGAGAGGGGAGGCCGAGATGAGTAGACGATTTGAGAACACACACTACGCATTGCATATGACCTATGACTAAGCATCTGCAGTGATCGCCAATACCTGATACCCGTGATCTCTGGCCTGGCTCGGGCAAACAAAGTATCGCCCGAGCACTATTTCATTTGCTTTGTGTTCACAATGGCCGTGATTCTCGAGAGTATTCCCACCTTACGCGACCGCTAATTCATAAGTACAGTAGTACAGAAATAGAAGACACTACACAACAGAAATTAAAATAATAATAATAATAATAATAAATTTCATTAAGAAAATATTTTTGGAAAATTTTCTAGTCTTTTTTTCCCCTTTTTCTTTTGGAGGGAGCCAGGGCCCCTTGGCCCCCTCCCTGGGTGTGCCAATGCACAGGACTCTTAAATTTATGTTCATGCCATGTTTTGATGGGATGCAAACAACAGGTGCTTTTCCAGTCAATTCTATGTAAAGTGTTCATATATTACTAGAGGTCAAGCCAGTAGAATAACCGTTGATCAAATCATTGTCTCCTCAGCATACTATGTGAAATATAATTTAGCTCGTCTCTGTATATATATATATATACGTGTATACTCCAGATGATGACCTTAATATGAAGGTTGAAATGTCGGGAAATTAAAATAATTATTTATAACATGGTTGTAGAGTCCATAATTTGTTTAAAATGAATACTAATCACTGTGTAACACTAAAGGAAAGGATTCTAGTAGAATTTGGTTTTAATGATAGAATTCAATGAAATATGATGTTTAGGATCACTATTCAAGTAGGATCACTGTTAAGTCACTCCAACTGTAATTTTCATCATCATCAAATTCCTGCTATATTCCTTCAAGAGGTGTACAGGATATGATAGTACTACATGAAAACCTTACATCATTACTAATTTCCTATCTACAATTTTCTTCCAAATCAATGTTACCTGTCAAGACTCCAACATTATCAGACCTTATATTTTTATCTTCTAAGGCACTTTTTTACAATCCACCTATATCTTGGTCTTCCTCTGGGTCTTTTTTTTTTTATTAAGTAATTTAATAAAAAAGTGGCACACCTTTGGGCAACTCCTATAGGTAAAGATGACCTCACCATTGCTTCTGCCTGGTATCTCCACTTCTGGGCCTGGCTCCCACTGAAGAGACCTCAATAAAGGTCAAAACTAGTCTGGGTAGTGGCCCTTCCCTTAATGCATAACATTATACATATCCACAAGGAGATGTGTTTTGCATTAAGGGAGATACTTAGATAGAAGTGATGTTAGCTTGGTCCACCTTTGCTACGAGTGGCCTGGTGTTGTACTACCTTACCCCAGTCCTGAAGATATTTTCAGGCGCAAACTTTGTTTGCTCACACTTGGATAAAGGATTAAACTAAATTTATTATAGTCTAACCAAGTGTAAAATAAACTTTCGACTTCTTACTCCTTTGCTCACACCCTCCTTATACAATTTCCAGCAATAGCCTCTTGTTGTACTCCCCTCTCCAATTCTATGAAAAATCACTTCCATGTCTATCTGATAACACCCTCTGACTAGTTTATATGTCTCAATCATATTCCCCACCCCCTCTTTCCTCCTATTCACAAGGCTCTGCAACTTACATCCTCTCAATCTGTCCTCGTACTCCACATTCCAAAGACCACTGACTAGCTTTGTGAATCTCCTCTGTACCCTTTCCAACATATCCTCATCACCATGAAAACCCAGCGACCAAATCTGTGCACAATAATCCATATGACGCCTGATCAAGGCCTTATACAATGGAATCATAACCTCTCTATTTCTGCATGTCAGGGTTCTCCGCATCATTGCCATTATTAGATGTGATGCTTCGCAACTTGTGCAATGTGGCCCCTGAATTTCAGGTCCTTGTCCACCATCACTCCTAGATCTCTCATCTCCTCTACTTCTGTTAAAGTTTCCCCACCAAGTGTATACTTTACATCGTTGCTTACCAAATCTCAAAACCTTACACTTGGAAACACTGAACTGACAGTTCCACTTACCTGCCCATTCATGCGATCTATTCAAGTCCTTTTATAAGGCATTAACATCAGCCTGACTGTGCATTGCTCTCCCCAGTTTTGCATCATCTGCTAACAGCTGGATATCACTAGTTAAACCCAACCCAATATCATTAGCATACAAATTGAACAACAATGGCCCCAAAACTGATCCCTGTGGCACACCACTGGCGACCTTTCTCTTTCGAGATACTACACCCCCATATACAACTTTCTGATACTTATCTGACAGCCAGTCACTATTTGTCATAAAGTGAAAATCTAATCCTGACAGCCTCTATTTGGCCTGCATCCAGCTTGTTCTTCACCAAGCTTCCATTCCACAATCTTTCTCAACTGTTTCTCAAGTATACTTGCATAAATCTTACCAGGAACACTCAGTAGAGAAATACCTCTGTAATTCTAACATTGTTTTATTTCCCTTTTTATATATGCGTACTATGAGAGCTCTACTCCAATCATCTGGAATTCATACCTCTGTCCAGGTCTTCTAAACTATGCAGTACAGCCACTGTAAGACTTTTATACCTCCATACACTACACACTACTATCAGGAATCATTGTCAAGGTCTTAGAGAAATTAGTCAAGAAAAGAATACAGGATTGGATAGATGAAAATGGGATATTGTATGGGGGACAGCATGGTTTTGTGAAGGGTAGATCATGCCTCAGTAACTTGCTCACGTTTTATAACACAGTGACGGCTGAACTGGATAGGGGTAATGGGTTTACAGTGATACTACTGGACCTTGCCAAGGCCTTTGACAGGATACCACATGGAACCCTGATCAGTAAACTGGAGCAGATGGGGATAGATATAGGGTTGGTAAGATGGATAGGAGGGTGGTTGAAGGAGAGATACCAGAGAGTGGTTTATTCAGGAGTGGAGTCAAAAAGACGTCTTGTGACTAGTGGAGTGCTGCAGGGCTCTGTTCTTGGACCACTGCTTTTCAGTTTGTTCATCAATGATATTGGAAAGGATTTGAGAGGAAGTGTTCACTTGTTTGCTGATGATGCAAAGTTGGGTAGAGCAATTGTGAGTGCACAGGATGTCAAAATTTTACAGGATGATTTGGATAGTTTGGAGGACTGGGCTAGGAAAAATGGATGTCAGTTTAATGTGGCAAAGTGTAAGGTTATGCACTTTGGGGTGAAAAGAACAGCAGCAGTATATCGCATTGGTGGAACCGTACTCCAGGAGATTGATGAGGCCAGGGATTTGGGAGTGCTGGTGGATAGGGAGTTGAAGTTTAGGGGGCACATTGCAAAAGTGACTAAAACAACTCACCAAATCACTTGGCTTATGAAAAATACTTTAACATGCAGAGACAAACAAGTTGTTGTTCCTCTGTATCGAGCCTTGATAAGACCCCATCTGGACTTCTGTGCCCAGTTGTGGGCACCAGGGTTTCTTTGTGATGGGGAGGAAGTGGAGAGGGTCCAGAGACGAGTGACCAAGATGATAGCAGGTCTGTGGAATGAACCTTATGAGAACAGGTTGAGGATTTGTGGGTTGCAGAAATTGAATGATAGGCGAAGGAAGGGTGATATGATTGAGACATTCAAATTACTGAAGGGTTTTTATAAGATTGATCCAGAAGATATTTTTGAAAATATGACTGGTGGTGGGAGGACTAGGGGCCATGCATGGAAGCTGGGCAAGAGCGTGGTTGACAAGGGTGTTAGAGCTAGGTTTTTTACTTGGAGAGTGATGAATGAGTGGAATAAGCTTCCAGAGTCTGTTGTGGGTGCTACAACCGTGAATGAGTTCAAGGCAAGATATGATAGATACTGCGTGAATGTTGAATAGTTGTTCCAGACATGATGTTAGGGACTCCCTCGATGAGTCTGTCGACTCCTTGGAGTTTCCCGGAACAATAATAATAATAATAATAATAATAATACTTGAGCATTTCTGGTTGAATATCATCTAGTTCTGTTGCATTTCCACATTTCAGGCTTTTGATGGCTTTTTCTACTTCAAGTACAGATATGCATTCCTGATTGCATGCCTGTTGAGTGTTTTTTTACTACTGTGCTGTCACTGATTGTTTTGTTTAGCAATTTTTCAAAGTAATTGTATGCAATCGTCAGTACCTCCCACGATGAATCTCTGACTCCATGGAGGCCAGGTGTTGATAATAATAATAATAATTACTCCATACATCAAGGATATCTTTTTCACCAGTTTTCATGTCACCTTCATCATCTCTAATTCTTTTTACAGAATTCTTTCCTACATTTCTGAACTTTTTCAACAACCTCCAGAATATCCTATCACTTTCTTGATATTTATTTTCTATATTCTTACCAAAGTCTTCCCATGACTTCTGTTTAGCTAGTTTTACACAGTGTTTAGCTTTCTTACATTTTTCTCTTGTATTCTCTATGAGTACAAGCTGACTTATTTGCCGGAACTTTTGATATGCTTTCTTCTTTTCCTGTCTCCACCATGGAGTTCTGATTTTTCTATCCTTGCAGACAACCTCACCACATGCCTCTCTGGCTGAATCAATGTTTTCTTCAGGATTTGCCACTGATCCTTCACGGTTTGGTTCCTGGTGTCAAACTCTTTCATTTTTTTTTTTTTTTTGAATAATGTCTGTGTATTTTAGTCTATAGTTCACATCTGAGAGCTGCTCAACTTTCATTCACTTTAAAACTTTCTTACATGTTTTCTTTTCAATATGAAATTCAATTTTATCCTGTTCAAATTTCTCGTGTCCTGCACTAGTGAAAAAATCACTATCAAAAATATAGTCAATGAGAATGTTCTTATTCCTTGCCTCTTCTCTCCATGTGAATTTGTGCACATTTTTATATTGGAACATTGTGTTAGCAATAACCAGTCCATGTCCTGAACAGAAATCCAACAGGTATTTGCCATTATTATTAGCTTTGCTCTTTTCTCCAAATTTTCACAAAATATTTTTGTATGTCTGACAATCACTTCCTACTCTGCTATTTAGATCCCCAACAAGGAATAACTTTTCCTTTTTTATTGTGACAGTGGCTTTCTCTAGAGCCTCAAAAAATTCCTCCACTTCTACCTTGGTAGAGCCTTCTGTGGGACCATAGGCACAAATAATAAGTCTCACTGTCCAGTTCCCATTCTGATATTTGCCCATATTACTCTACTTGATATTGCTTGCTGTTAAGATTAGCTTAATATTTTGTGTTAAATACTACAGCTACTCCTTGTTTTCCTTGATTGTCATTGCCTGAATGACAGAAAATTCTCACCAGATTTTTTCTTTTTTTGTTTCAGTCATCGCTATTATGTTGATCTGGTGCTTATCCAATTCCTCAGCTAGCTCCATTTCTTTGCCATTCAGGTTTCTTATGTTGATAGCACCAATCTTGAACTCTGGTGATGTTGAGTTAGGATTTGTTTTTATATTAAATATTATATCAAATATGTGATTAGGCCAAGTAACTGGTTTTGAATTTTGGAAAGATTGCAATTGACAGGATATAATAAAGAAATATCTGACATATGCTGTTGAAATCATCTTACTGCATAATAAAATTTATTTATTTATTTTTGATAAAAAAAAATAATAATAAACCCAACTTATCCTCAAAGCAGCAGTATTTATGAGAGATTATCCTGAAGAGTAAACTTTCTAGCTCAGTCAGTAACAATACCTTTTGGCTGGAAAGATTGTAGTTTCAATCCTATTTAAAATGCAAATAACTGTCAATACTTTGGTGATTCAAAATGTGTTTCCCTCCTTCTGGTGTCTTGAGATTTTCTCCTGCAAACTGTTTCACAAACATACATCTACAATGAAAAACATGCCTTAGGACAATGGAACTTATGAGTTCATTTTTAATGAACTCCTAACCAGGGTAATCCACCCATCCTTTGAAAGGAGAGGGGGAGAGATTCTCCTTTCACTGAATAAATTTCCCTTCAATTTATTATTTTTTTTTTTATGTTATCCTTTCAATTTTAATTTTTTGCATGTGTCAGCATGATTTTTACTTGCACACCCTTTTCACTTTACTCATTACTCGCAGTAAACCTTTCCATGTCATGACCATAACCTTAAAATAGAGTATATAAATTCACACATCTGATCCTACTTTATTGCTGATATATAAGTACTTATTACTTTCTACCTTATATTAATGGAAAATAATTTAAAAGTTATGTGTGTTTAAAAGTTAACCTTTGGTAAATTTCAACAGGTGGCTTTAAATACATCAGTCAAGCACTAAAAATAGTTACAGAATGTAAACATTATCATCAACAAAGTAAATTTGAGCTGAACTGACCTTTGAGGCAATTTTATTATTTTTTTTTTTGTTAAAGGACACAATGATTACAAAACTGACATATCATAATGTCTTTTTCAGTCCAAGGATTCCTATTAATAAAATAACTTCTGTAAAAGCAGGTAAGGCACTGCAAAAACCAAACACCCACCAATACAAGTTGCAGTCCCAACTGTCAGCAATAAAAAATGCTAAAGCAATACTTGCACTACAGTGAGCTACAATACCTGATATAAACATTAAGGAAAGGTAATTTCTCTTCTCTTGCTCTTAATGCTAATAATAAGTATAATTTGACTGAAAATTAACAGGAATCTTATGAAAATGACTAATTATATTCTTTCATGAGAAAAATTTACTGAAAAAAATTCTTCATAACAATTTGAAGTTGTTTCCCCCCCCCCCCTCAACAACTAACAATTCTGTTAATTTTTAGTAACACAAATACATAAGGTTGGTGAATGCATAATACACTAATAATGTGTTATTCATTATTTATAGTATATGCACATTAATGTGTTATACATTGTGATAAGATTTCTGAAATCACTAAATGGAACATATGAACTGGAACGATGAGTCCTTGACTCCCTGGAGGTCTCAGATAATGATAATAATAATAATAATATATGAAATCAGATTTGGAATCATGTACATAGAAATTTAATGAGAGTGGATACATAAATTATCTGCATGTAGAATAACATGAAGTTTAAGCAGTATTCCAGATGTCATGTCATGTATTAATGATTGCATTTTCAGTTGTCTTTGGATTCAGCAGCCGAAACATTATTTCACACATTTTCAAGTTTAAATCATAACAACGTTCATTGCTGATTAGTAACTTTCAGCACTACTGTTTTTTTTCTTCTTTTAACATTACATATGTAAATGCTATACTTGCAACTCTTCACCTCCCCCCCCACCATCAGTGACACTGGCCACATAAATGTACCTTTTTGCTTTTAAAGATTCAATTGGCAAGAAGAAAGTTCACATTCCAGTATTAATTGATTTTCAAAGCAGGAAACTTGCACCATATCCAAACTGCAGTCAAGTTTTGTGGTCCCTTGCCATAGCACCTGGCCGTAAATTTTGTCCGACATTGCTTCTGCCTCTTGCACTTTAATCAGTGCTGCCCTTAGACATGGGCAAGAGGGGCACCTGCCCCAAATCCTGTGATTTAGAGAGAGCTGCATATCACAAAAAAAAAAATAATAATAATAATAATAAATAAAATAAATAAATAAATAAAATAATAAATTCATTAAATAAGAGTTAAAAATGAAATATTCAGAATCAATCTCATAAGGAAATATATAATTTATGAATTATGTCTATTTTGTTACTCATCCAAACATTGCTAGCAATTCAAGAGACCCAGATATGTGCAATAATTAAATGTGGTCGCTTTTGCTCACTTTCAGTAATATCAAAATGACAGATTTACACTTTTCTATTTTTGTCGTTATGTACAGGGTGGCCATAAATTAACTTTCCCTCTTTGGAGGTATCTGTAGCTACACGGAATGAGACCACATTTTATATTGAGACTTTCAAAGACATGGGGAGATGAATTCTGCGAAAAAAATATTCAGTACCAAAAGTCGCCAATATGGGAAATTTTGGCACTAGTGGAGCTGAAAGCAGTCGCATATTTGCAGTAAACGCAGGTAAAATGCATTATACAAATTTTACTGTGCATACGTGACAGCAGCACCACCAATTCCACTTAAAATGGGAATGGGAACGTTCCAGCAGTCATTCGAATGACTGATGAATTGTGCTCAATATGCGTCCTACCCTGCCTCAGCGTGCTTTACTTGTTAAGTTGTTTTACCTTAAACAGTGCAATGCCATAGCAGTCCTTTGGGAATTTAGAAGGCTTCATAACCTGCGTACAGGTCCTATGTCAGCTAGCACTGAGAGTTATGATTAAGAAGTTTGAAGAAACTGGATCACTAGGAGTTAGATCTGGCAGAGGGAAAGCATGTGCAAGAAGAGACAGTAACATACGTTGCTACTGCGGTATTCCTACTGGTCCAAGCACTCATGCCATAGCTCGCAAACTTGATATAGCTTATGCTCAGCTGTAGAGCATGTCGCACACTGGATGCAATTTGTTATACACACGAAAGGTCAGCACATTGAAAATCGTGTATGTGGTCCAGGGGACCCTGATTCCGATGAATAAAACATTCTTTCCTGTGAATTCAATCACTACATTCATTTCTGTGTCTCTCGCAAGTTGTTTTAGTTGAATGATTATTATTCTTATTATCATTGTAACGCACCACATATCCAGCTGGAATGAGTGACGTGGCTGTTGCTTACACCGTTGAAATGTTATTATTCCATTTTATCTGCCTTTAATGTAATTATCTGCTTGTTTTCAGCTTTGCCAGCGCCAAAATTTTCCCTATCGGCGACTTTTGGTACTAAATCTTTTGTTCACGGAAATCATCTCCGTGTGCCTTCAAAAGTCTCAATATAAAATTCGGTCTCATTCTGTTTATTGGTTTTAGCTACAGATGCCTCTAAAGGGGGGAAGTTATTTTATGGCCACCCTGCAGATATATTTGCTAGGTCAGAGGAGAATATTTATTTTAACAGTTCGTTAGCTTAATTTATAACCTATAAATTTTTGGACATCTGGTATGCGAGCCACTATTTGTATTCTTGCTCTGGGTCCCACAAATGTTAAAGGAAGAATTGACTTTAATGGTTCTAGTGACTGTTGCCCACAGAAAATGCCAATCTCACACAGCATCTTACTTTTCCTTCAATTCCTGCAAATAATCCTGTTAAATCTCCTCCATTCTAAACATGATAAATTCAATGCCACCCTTTGATTTTTTTTTTTTTTTCTGATGACAAATCAAGGGGAACATCAAACATGCAAACTGCATACCAAACTAAAAACTTATCCAAACTGCATACCAAACTAAAAACTTATCCAAACTGCATCCCAGAAATTCTACTGGTTGACACTTTTCTGAAAGTTCTGTTTTGCTGCCTTTTTATATCATCTATTCCACTGGTCCTGCAGCCTGGAAATTAGTCCACGTTCAACCCCTTCCTAAGAACAAAACATCTTTACCATCAAATTATTGTCCAATTTTTCTCACTTTATTTCTTTCTAAAGTAATGGAGAAAATCAACTTTTATGCTCCCGTGAAGCATAAACTAATAAACAATCACCAGTATGGATTCTGCCATACTGGTCAATCAACAGGTGAACTTTTTTATGTCACTAAACTTTGGACAAAAGTCACAGAAAAGTATGGGAATCTCAATTGTTGTTTTTGATATTTGTTATTATTACATGACACCTCCAGGGAGTCCAAAGACTCATCAAGGGAGGGCACCTACTCTACAATTCCATCTCCACCAACCAACTACACCAATGCCATCTACTGCCCACCACCACTAGCATTTTCCACAGACAATCACAAACATCCATGCCCATGGCAGGATTCAAACCCACAGCCTTTTGGCTGGAGAGTGGATATGCTAACCACTCAGCCAACCAGGCTGGCATTTCTATGGCATTTGATCAGGTTTGACCAAAAGCCAGGCCTATTAAGTAAGTTTCTGTCATATAGTATGTTTTCTAACTTCTGTAACTGGATTACTGGCTTTCTGTCTGGGAGCACATTATACATGATGGTGGATGGATCTTTATCCTCAAAAATTTGCAACTAATGCAGAATTCCACATGGCTCAGTGCTTTCACCTACACTCTTCCCTGCACATATCAATTTTCTCCAGATGACTGAAATCCAATCGAAGTTTTGCTGATAACAATGCAATGCACACCTCTTTCTCATTTGCACAAATTACACAAATTTGGTAATTGCACAAATGACCAAACTTGCAGAATATACAACCTTTAAAGTTCTGATTTTCAAATCCTTCTTCAGTGATGTCCTGAAAATCTGGTAAATATCAATGCAAGTAAAACTAAATCTTATATTTATTTATTTTGGATTTAAACAGTGGATTGTTGGAGTAACAATTGCACCCTTCGATTGGAAAAGGCCTGAGTTTGATTCCCATCATGACGGGAGGAATCTTTATATAGATTTTTCAACTGAAGGTGAGTTAGCCGATCTCATATGAAGGTGGCAGGGTTTTTTCTCCCACAAAATTGGGTTTTTCATCCCGCACACAGACAAATCAGCCTTTCAGAACACATACAAGTTTCAGACAAAAAGTACTTGTGGTGGTTGTGGGCAGTAGATGGCGCTGATGTTGTTGATTGGTAGCAGTGGTTCGGTAGTGGTGGAGATGGATGGTTGTGTGGCGGGTGTCCTCCTGCAATGAGTCTTCGGGCTCCTTGCAGGTGTCACGAATAATAATAATAACAATGCTACTTTATAGTTATTATAGAATAAAGTGGTTTTCCATTGCCTTCCTTGTTCAACAGTATTTTGTCTGCTGATAGGTATGCTCAAGGGGAAAGTTTGCCTTTAGAGAGATGAAAAACCCCAAGTTTCCAGGAGTGAAAAACCCTTCATGTCCATATGAGACTGGCTAATTCACCTTTGATTGAAAAGCCCTGATAATTGTTCTTTGCATCACAGACAGGATTCGAAACCATGTCTTTCCAATCAAAGGGCTCTGTTGAAACCAAATGAACTATAGAAGCTCTAAATTTTGTCATACTTCAGAAAAAAAGACCAATTCACTCCACTCACTTTCAAGCTGACATTTTCTGTTTCTAATGAGCATCTATGTTTACTTTCCATGAATATTATGGTCATTCTTCATCCCAACTGGCAGCAGTAATTCATCCACTTTCCTCTAAATCTGTTAAAACCCATGTAGCAGTTAGTTCAAACAAATTTTTTATCCTATTCATTCCTTCTACTGCTACCTTTTGAAACAATCTTCCCTTTTATATATTCCCTAAAGAGTCCAATCTTTAGGAATCAATGGTAGAAATCATTAGTACTTGTATCTATATTTGTACTTGTCATATTTGTTCCCACTTATATATGGAAGATCAAAATTAGCCTAAATAGTGACCTTTACCATAATTCACAACAACAACATATGCTTCCTTCCCAGATGTGAAGTTACTACATGAAACATTTTTTGCTTGCTCATGCTTGGGTAAGGCAAAAAAACAAGAATATCATCTCTCATCATGTATAATTTAAGACAATGGTGATATATCCCATTACCCACTACACGTGTATAACAAACCAACTTTCAATCCTTTCTTTACATTTGTACACTTTCCTAGTATGGATTCATATTCTTGATCCAATCTTTTGAATAATCTTCTCAGTTACCTGGTTAGTTTCTCTCAATATTGTCTCAATTATATACCTGTTTTGTTTTCTTCTTGTCCAATTCTGAACACGTGTGTAGAGGCTTAAGTGCTGTGAGGACATCATGTTGGAGGCTTAATGGATTTTTTACAACACTCAAAAAGAATTAAAATAGACTTTAATACTTCCTATATTTCGTCCTAGTCACTAGGACATCTACGGGGATTACAAAAAAAAATTAATGTAACATATGCACAAATAACAAACAATACTAAGCCCAACCACGTGGCTACAGCGATCACAGTATCAAAAAAAAATAATCAACTCCTCCCCCATTCCCCTTCCTTCTCGTCAACAAGATTTTAAAAATGCCATCACCATACCCTACATCCGTGGCACATCTGAAAAAATAGCCAAGATACTAAAACAATACAATCTACACACAGCATATAAGCCCCACCGCAAACTGGCTACCCTTTTCCGTTCTACGAAAGATCAGCTCCCTCCTCTCTCTCTCTCTGCCTGGAGTTTACAAAGTACCCTGTTCCTGTAAGCTGGCGTACTTTGGACAGACAGGCAGATTAGCATCCATCCGTCTAGAGGAACACAAGTCTTACATCTTCAAACACAACTATGGCCGTTCAGGCTTGGCTGACCATGTTTTGGACACCACCCACAGAGTATCATGGAAGAAAACCACCATGCTCCACCACAGCAAATTCAAGAAAGAGAAACTTTTCTTAGAAGCAGCAGCAGCTCTCAAAAACCAACCAAATCTCAATAAATATGGTTGCATTAAGCTTCCGAAGATTTGGGAAACACTCATCACCAGAGTTCCCACCTTATATTCCAGGCCACCTACTACTGCCCTTAGAGGGCGCTCTACCTAGATAGGACTTTAGTGTCACCCACGTGGTTGGGCTTAGTATTGTTTGTTATTTGTGCATATGTTATTATTATTATTATTATTATTATTATTACCACGGGCTACTCCAGGAGTCCTTAGACTCATCGAGGGAGGCCCTAAACATCATGTTCACACAGCTGTTCAACATTCTCACAGTATCTATCATACCTTGCCTTGAACTCGCTCACTGTCATAGCACCCACAACAGACTCTGGCAGCTTATTCCACTCATTTACCACTCTAAAAGTAAAGAACCCAGCTCTAACACCCCTGCTAACCGTGCTCTTGCCCAGCTTCCATGGGTTTCCCCTAGTTCTCCCACCACCAGTCCTGATCTCAAAAATATCATCTGAATTAATCCTATAGAATCCTTTTAGCAATTTGAATGTCTCAATCATATCTCCCCTTTTTTGCCTATCAACTAGTTTCTGCAACCCACAAATCTTCAACCTGTTCTCATATGGTTCATTCCATAGACCTGCTATCATCTTAGTCACTCGCCTCTGGATCCTCTCGACCTCCTCCCCATCAAGAAGGAACCGAGGTGACCAAATCTGGGCACAGTAGTCGAGATGAGGTCTTATCAGGGCTCGGTACAGAGGTACAATAACTTGTTTTTCTCTGCTCGTCAAGGTATTTTTCAACAACCAAGTGAGTTGATGAGCTGATTTAGCTACTTTCGCAATGTGCCCCCTAAACTTCATCTCCCTATCCACCAACACTCCCAAGTCCCTAGCCTCATCAATCTCTTGGAGTACAGTTCCACCAATGTGGTATACTGCTGCTAATCTTTTCACTCCGAAATGCATAACCTTACATTTTGTCACATTAAATTGACATCCATTCTCCTTAGTCCAGAACTCCAATCTATCTAAGTCATCTTGCAAGACTTTGACATCTTCTGCATTCACTATCGCCCTACCCAACTTTGCATCATCAGCGAACAAATGAACTGTCCCACTTAGACCACTCCCTATATCGTTAATGAACAGATTAAACTGCAGTGGTCCAAGAACAGAACCCTGTGGCACACCACTAGTCACAGGCTGTTTTTTGGACTCTACTCCTGAATAAACTACTCTTTGATATCTCTCCATCAACCACCCAGCTATCCATCTCACCAACCCTATATCCATTCGCATATGTTGTAGTTTACGGATTAGAATTCCATGTGGTATCCTGTCAAACGCCTTTGCCAGGTCCAGCAGTATCACTGTAAACCCATTTCCCTTATCCAGTTCAGCCGTCACCTTGTTATAAAACTTGAGCAAGTTACTGAGGCATGATCTACCCTTCACAAAGCCATGCTGTCCTCTGTACAGTATCTCATTTTCACCAATCCATTCCTGTATTTTTCCCTTGACTACTTTCTCCAAGACCTTTACAACGACTCCTGATATGCTGATCGGTCGGTAATTTGCAACCATAGTCTTGGATCTTCCTTTATGCAGTGGAACTATTTTCCCCTCTTTCCACGCCTTCGGGACTAAGCCAGACCTGAGACTCAGATTAAACAACATGGTCAAGGGCACTGATAATTCATTAGCCGCTTCATGCAAGACCCGTGCCGGTATACCATCCAATCCCACAGATGTATTCACATTAAGGTTCTGTAATAGACTATTCACCTCCACTTCATTCATCACAATTCCCATATAAACTAATGGTTCCTTCATTTTTTCAACGTCACCACCTGGATGATATACTTTTGCAAAGTGCGCGCTCAGTAACTCCACTATATCGACTGGTTCAGTGAACTCTTTACCATCGTCATTCCTTAAAATCATTTTGCCATGTACAGTTTTTTTCTTGCTTGCAGCATATTGAAAGAACTGTTTGGGATTCTCTTTTGCTTGCATAGCTAGTTTCCTTTCATAATCAGCTTTTGCTGTTTTTACCACACTCGTTACCCTTCTAGCCTGTACTTTATACCGTTCGTGTGCCTGCAGGTCACCCCTTTCTTTAAATTCCCTCCATAGTTGTTTCTTTTTTTGCAGCTCAAGCTTAATGGTGTTATTCATCCATTTAACCCCTCCTTGTTTCACTATTCGGACCTTAGGTATACAATCAGCCATAACCTCCTGTAAATGGTCTTTGATCACTTCCCATGCTCTATCGACGTCCAGCCCTTGCAGTTGTACATGCCATGGCACTGATCCAAGCAATCTCCTAAGCTTGTCATACTTGCCAGCACGGTAATTCCACATATACCCTGTCTTAATCACAAATTTCACACCTTTAGCCACCTCCCAGGTCAAGACCTTATGATCACTCTCACCAATGTTACATTATTTTTTTTTGTAATCCCCATAGATGTCCTAGTGACTAGGACGAAATATAGGAAGTATTAAAGTCTATTTTAATTCTTTTTGAGTGGTGTAAAAAATCCATTAAGCCTCCAACATGATGACAATTCTGAACAATATAATTGAAATATGAAATGGAAAGCTGGAAATACATCATGCAGATAACATGCTTCTGATATCACTTTAGTAGTTTTCTCCTCTTCCCAAATGTAAGATGAGAACACTGGAACTCTCTAATATGTCTCCTGTTTAAGATACAAGTTCTCCTAGTAGAAGGATCTCATTGCCTAACAGCTCATAAAAAAAGATGTTATAGTCCAGATGTTTATTAACAAACTTGAAATGAAAACAAAGTCACTGGGTGATAGTAAAAGGAATATCCTTCTACTTCACATTTTAATTCAGTCCATTTCTTGTGATACTGTCTCAGTACCATAATTTAAAACCTTGTAATGCATACGAGTGGGATAAATTAAGTGCGCTGAAGAGCACTCAGTTAATTTTACAAAAACTAGAAAGGAATGTCTTTTTTCAGTTTTTGATTAAAGCTATTAACGAGGAGCAAGCTAATGAATGTTATTTGTGGAGAGGAACAAAAATCATGGTTACGCCACTGTTGTTAAGGTTTAGTCAGTTAAAATAACTGAATGGCTAACACATCCTTACTAGATAACTGGACTAAAGAAAGTAACCTTGCAGGGTAATGAGATGAATATCAAAATGCACTTGCAAAACATTGAGCTGATACATGAACAAGAATAAATGGATAAAGCCAGGCTAAAACCAAGACTCCTGAATTCCTTGTATACATTACAAGAGGTATTACAATGTCTTCATAAAATTTATTGGTACACTTGAATCTGCTCGACCCCCCCCCTTTTTTGTGGCAGTTTGGTTTACCAATTGGATAGTATATCTATTGGATATACTATCCAATTGGATAGTACGTGCCGATTGAGTTCATTCATCCAAAAATTGTTGGAATAAGTGAGATGAGGATGATAACATGACAGCAATAGACTTGGATAGGTATGATGTTTTTCATGAAGATAGAAAGGGGAAAAAGGGGAGGTGAGTGCTACTGATGATAGAAAAAGGGCTATGATCATATAAGCAGAGATGCAAAGGAGAAATAGTGGCAGTATAGTGTGAGATAGAGTTGATTAGGATACTTAGTAGGATGTTGCTATAGACCTTGTAATGCAGAATGTGATGTCCATGAAATGTATAAGCAAATTGGCCAAGCAAATAGAAAAAGGTGATCGTTATGAGCAATTTTAATTATGGGAATATAAACTGTGATGACGAGATGGCAACTGGAAGGGAAGAAAATTAATTTCTCGAGTTTTTCAAGGATAACTACCTCAGATGGTATGTAACAGAGGGCATGTGAGAATTGAGGGGCTTGGATTTGATCATCTCATTAGAGGTTTCATTATAAATGAGGTGTCAGATCTCCTTCCATTTGGTGAGAGTGACCATGAAGTGATTACTGTGGGGCTGCCAGCAATGCAAGGGCTTCTGTGAGGAAAGAGTATGATTATGAAAAGATCAGGATACATCACAGCTGCAGCATGGAATGAGGAGTTGGATGGAAAGGAGATCAATGCTGCTTGGATGCAATTCAAGAACTGTCTAGAAGCAACAATGTCTAAATGTAATCTAAGAGTCAGAAGATTAAATAAGGTAGGTGTGAAATAGATTAATGAAGCGATTAAGCATGCAATATAGAGAAATAAAGCAATATGGATGCAACATAAGATGAATGGCAATAATCAATTTCATGAGGAGTACAAAGAACAGGCAAGGAAGGTGACTTGGTAAGAGTAGCAAAAGAACAGCATGAGCAGCAGTTAGCTAATAAAGGATGGAAAAAGAATGATCATGGTAGGGTGACACTGACTGGAGAAAATGGTATAAGAACAACTGCTGCAGAGAATATAATTGAGATATTTGATGAGCAGTTCATAAAGGTCTTTCATCCTTGTGAATGTGACATCATCTAGAGTTTGAGAGCAGTGTATGATGAGGAGAGACTGACTGAGTGAACAAGAGATATATATGGGGAACTGAGCAAAGTTGGTGTTAAATAAGGCTGTGGGACTTGATATATCACCACATATTTTGAAAAATGTGCCAGGGAGTTGGTAATTGTTTAATATGAGTCCTACATTGGGTGTTAGGTTCCAAAGGCATGGAAAATTGTACAACTTCATAAGGAAGGCGATAGAACTCGAGCATCAAATTATAAGCTAATCTGTGTCAGGTGTTGTGATAAAGTGTTGGAGAAGCTAGTGAGAACCAGGATCCAGAATTGGGTTGTCAACAATGGTATTATCTTTGATGGACAGCATAGATTCGCTAAATGGAGTTGATGTTTTAGTAATCTACTTACTTATTACAATAAAGTAACAGCTGCATTGGATGAGGGGGATGGATACACAGTAGTGTACTTACATTTTACAAAGGTTTATGATAGATTACCACATAAGTTGATAGTCAAACAACTACAGTGGATAGGGATATACAGTGGATATTAGACTATTGCATTGATTGGAGACTGGCTATATGAAAGGTATCAGCAAGTTGTATATGGAAGAGCAATATCTCTAGAAAAAGAAAGTCACTAGTGGTATGCCTCAGGGGTTTGTTTTAGGGCCATTGCTGTTTAACCTGTATGTTCACGATATTGGGGAAAATTTGAATAAGGATATTCAATTGTTTGCAGATAATGCACAATTGGGAAGAACTATGAGGAGTAGAGCAGATGTTGTGGCCTTACAAAAAGACTTGAATAGACTGAGTGAATGAGCACTAAGGTGGGGATGCAAGTCCAATATTGCAAAACATAAGATATTAAAATTTGGAAAACAAAGATGGGATGTAGCGTTTTGCTTGGTTGGGACATACTGTTGGAGGTGAAGGAAATAAGAGATCTTGGGGGTGATGGTGAATAAGAATCTAAAATTTAGAGGTCATATTGCCAAAATAGTGAGGAGATTAATCTATCCTATTTCCTCAGCCATATGGGGGTGGGGGTAGCTATATGATACCATACTAGGGAAATGATTATGAGCAACGTGGTTTCCCATTGCCTTCCTTGCCATAGTATATTCATGATTGTAGTCGTGTAGGTGTTCATGGGACTGGTTTGCCTGTCTTGAGAGATGAAAAACACCAGTTACCAGGAGGAAAAGCCCTCCATATGAGACTGGTTAACTCACCTTTAGTCGAAAGAGACAAGATAAAGGGAAGATTTATGGAAGTCATGGATGGAAATCAAATTCAGGTCTTTCTGACCAAAGAATATACTGACTGAGCTTCGCAGGTATTATAGTAATGAGATTTTGGTTCCATTGTTATTTATTAGGCCACATGAGGCCTACTATGCACAGTTTTGGTCACCTGGATTTCAAAAGGAGGAAGTGATATTGGAAAGGGTCCAGAGATGATTGACTATGGTAATTTCCAGTCTCTGGAATGTTGAGCATGAAGATTTGAAAAGATGCTAATTGCAATCTAGTGGATAGGAGGAAGAGGGGAGTGATATGATGCAGATGTATAAGTTGGTAAGGGGTTGTTATAAGATTAATGTTGAAGAAGTTTGTTTGTTCATGAAATGATGGAAAAATATGAGGTCATCGCTGGAAGCTGTATAAGGAAAGCGTCTAAAGCAGGTTTTTTTTGCATGGAGAACTGCAAATGATTGGAATGCATTGCTTGAGAGTGTGGTGGTGTCTGCAGAGAATTTGAATGTATTTAAGGCATGGCATGATGGGATGTTTGTATGAGTATGATGGGGGGGGGAATGTCCCACAATGAGTCTTTGTCTCCATTGGGGATCTTGAGATAACAATATCTGCTTTTCAGCCTATATGATGTAAATCCGAATTGCACAGAGGCATGAATACTTGTGATTGCGTGGTGGTGGTGAGCGGACGACTTTCATTATCTGATATCCACCCAGCTTACTATGCTATAAGTTAACAACTTGTGCGTGGTGAAAATGGGATAAAAAATAATACTAATACATTTTAAAAAAAATTACATACTCCCTCTATGTATCACTGAATATACAAGCAAAAACTGCGATCGGAAGAAACAAAACTGCTAAAGGATATATACAAAAGGATACTTATAAGAGCTTGTACTGGGAAAAACATGGACATTCCTGAAAAAAATCCTACTAATTCAAACATAATCAAGCATAACCCTAAAGAAAGTCCAACGAGTAATTCTCTATCTTTAGTTTTATATTCATCCTCATTGTAAGACCAGGGCAAACAAGCTAAAACATTTTCTTCCCTTGACCAAAGGATAGTAATTAAAATAACGAGATGAGCTATTGCCGTCAGAAACCTGGCAGGTATAAGTCCAGTTATTTCCATTGCGATCGCCTTTCCTCTACATATGATAACAAACCAAAAACAATTCATACAGTTTAAATTCCTATGTAAGCGCTTTGCAGTTTCATTGGCTGTAGAGGAAATAAAATGCACACAGCACTCCGAAGATCAACAAATCAGAGTGCGTCTGCGCGTTGCGGACCGTCAACATTACTGGAGGATTACTGCTCTAAAAGCACAGCATGAGTAATAAGCAATTTGCTAATAATAATTATTATTATGAAACGAAGGAATAATAAATATCCATTGTTATTTTGCAACCAAATTATTATTATTTTTTATTTCTATATTCCGTTAACAGAGTTTATATTTTTTATGTTTTTTTATTATTATTTCTATATTTCGTTGACAGAGTTTATATTTTTTATGTTTTTTTATTATTATTTCTATATTCCGTTGACAGAGTTTATAGTCAAAGAGAAACAGCATACAGTATTGAAATCTGACTGGCAAAGAGTCATTATCTAATACCCGGTTTACTGCGCTATAAGTTCATAACTTGTGCAAGCCAAAAACATTTGACAACGATATCTAGTAGAACTTATCTAGAGGTCTAGGAATCAACTAGATGTCTTTGTTAAATGGGAAAAACTTGCTAAAAGTGCGGTTTTCTGGAGTTCAGATGGTGTTATATCTGGGAAGGGCAACTTTTCAAAATTTTTCACAAATGTTTTAATAATGGAATACCGTGAGAAGACATATAAATACAAAATTAATAATGGAAAAACTCACGTAAAAAGATTATTTAATAGTATAATTTTCGCCTGTGTTTGTCACAGGCATCTTCAGTACATTTTAAGCTCAAAATGTACTGAAGATGCCTGTGACACACAGGCCAAAATTATACTATTAAATAATCTTTATCAACTATCAACTTTACTGACATAAGGGGTGAAGCAAAAGCTTTTCATATTTCCCGCTATCTTGAGAGAAACTGTGAGTGAAGAAAGTTTATGAGCTAATTGCTCGCCCTGAGTGGGCTAGGAGATTAGTCCTCAGTGTTGAAGTTCAGGATGGCTTTAGGTCTTTTATGTTTGAAATAATCCATTGCATCATAATCTGCAGCCAGTTGGATCAGTTTGTTAGGGTGCACAGATGCTTTTGAGAAGAATTTGATTCCTATAGTCTGCATGAAAGTGTAAATATAGGGGACATCTGTGTCCCAATGTAGCTGGAGAGTTCGGATGAACCATGGGGTGCCCAGGATCATTCTGAGACATTTATTCTGGATACGTTGTAATTTGAGAATATTAGTATTTGAAGTATGACTCCAGGCCGGTGAAGCGTATATGAGTATTGGACGAACCATCAGTTTGTATGTGAGATGTTTGATTCTGGTGCTCAGCTTACTGTTTCTGTTAATTAGTGGGTAGAGTTGGCCTATGCACAGAGAGTCTTGATATGGGAGCTGAAAGTCAGTTTTCTGTCTAATATTACACCAAGATATTTGATCTCAGTTTTCCACGGAATTTTAGTGTTGAAAAGGAGAATATCTTCTTTAGGAAGCGCTGATCTTCTGGAGAATAGGACAGTATGCTCTTCAGGGGATTCACTTGGAGTCGCCATTTGGAGAAATATTGTTTGATTAGCAGTAGGTTTTCTTGCACTTTCTTGATGGCTAGGTGAGGCTTTAAAGATATGGCCAATATCGCTGTATCATCAGCGATATTGGCCATATCATCAGCATATAGAGTTTTAATTGAAGATAATGGGTTGTGCGGTATATCCAGAACCGGCGCTAGGGTCTTTGCCGCCCGCATGCAATGTCTATCTAAGCACCCCCTGTAACGCTCCAGGTGTGTGTGGTTCTTTTACGATAATAAAAATTTTAATTATTTGAAATTTCTTAAATAAATTTTGACAGAACAGCCACACGTTGGTTCACTAAATGTAACGAACCAGGGGTGTTGACTAGGCAGGATAATCATTAAAAACCCGAATATTCAAAAAATTCTCAAAAGTTATTCTCAAAAGTTAAAGCAAATTTTGATAAAGCCACTTCACTTTAATCGTTGAATATAATGATACATGAATTATAGCCTTCTCACCGACCCAAATCGCTAACAAAATTAAAATCAATTTTAAAATAAATCAAAAAAAAAATCAACTAGCGCCTTTTTATTCCCGTATACGGGAATAAAAAGGCACTAGTTGATTTTTGATTTTTTTTGATGAATTTTAATTAAAGTTAAAATTTATTTGAACTAAAGTTTAAAAAATTCTTGCATTTTACTAAATTCTTAGTAAGTTGTAAACATTTTTAATAATTTTTATAAGTGGAACTATCTTTTAGGAAAATAAAAGAAACTCAAGATAGATGAGAAAATAAGAAAAGAATTCAGAAATAATAATTAGAACATTTTATTAATATAAGTATTCAAAAAATAAAATCTTTACAGAATAACAGAAAATAAATTAAATTACATAAATATACTTCACATTTTTTTTTAAATTAAAATTTTAGGGGTTTTGATTTCATATTCACAAAATTAGAAATAATGGTCTTAATCTAATTCCGCACATATGTGATTTTCAATAGCTATTAACGCCAAACTAACAAGCCTTTTTTTGTGACATACTTGTTCTTAAATAGGCTTTAATCAATTTCAACTTGGAAAAGGAACGTTCATCGCTCGCTACACTAACAGGTAAGGTTAATATTATTTTTAAATCAATTGAAAAGTTAGGGAAAGATAAATTATTGGAAAAATAAAATTAAGCATATATCGAAAGGGTTTTGAATATTTAAATTATCCTTCCGAAAAATGTCCCGGAAAGCACATAACTCGTCATATAGTTCTATTGCATTTACGTCTTTATTGTCGCCGTCCATCAAGAGAATCTCTAAATGGTCACAATTTTTTCGTAAATCTTCGTTATTAATTTGTAGTAATCTATACAAGAAATAGAAATGATCATAATATGTTTTTAGTTGTTCAAAACGTTCTATTAATGAACACATTGCAATGTCTAGAAGTGTATAAAACACATTCACTCTAAATTTATCATTTGGCGATTGTGGCGTTTCGTCATGAAGCTCGTAGTCAAATTGTCGTATCTTCTTTCGTCGTCGAACTTCCGTACCAGTTTTAAATTCTTGTTCTCCATCCACCTCTTCACTTAGTTCTTTTGCTGTTTTAAGAACTTCTTTAAAATTTGTATCTGATCGATACTCTTGTAAGAATATTTTTCCGTTTTCGATAGATTCTAAAGCAAGTGTAATGTTCATATTTTTGTCTTGAAGCATTTTACTCAGGGGCTTTATTCTGTTAAGTAAATCATGCGAAATTATAAGAGAACAAATAAATTTGTAGTCCTTCATTTTAGCACATAATGTTTGTGCTTCATGCTGAGTTTCTTTATTAAAATATTCATTATTTAAAATTTCAAAAAGTGCATCGTAAATTTCTCCTAACTGATATCGTAGAGGGCGGATATCGTAGAGAGAATGAAAAGAAATTATATATTTCTTGAATAATTGCAAAGAAACTAATTGTATCTGCATTCACTTTGGCTGCATCGTCAATGATTAAATTTAGAGTATGAGCAGCACATGGCACGTAAAACGCTCGAGGATTTTTGTTCAAAAGCAAATTTTGGAGCCCATATTTTTTCCCTTTCATATATGCCCCATTGTCATACCGTTGACCTCGCATGTCTTCAATGGGAATGTTCCATTTTTCCAGTTGTTCCACTATTGTTGCACATAAACCACGTCCTGTGGAATCTGATATATCTGCAAAGCCTAAAACGTTTTCCCTGATCTTCACAATTCCATTGTCACAGGAAACAATGCGAATAATAATGGTCATTTGTTCTGTTTTACTTGCATCAGGTGTGCAGTCTAAAATTATGGAATAATATTTAGATTTTCGAATTTATAATAAAATTGTATCCCTGATTCCGTTACTTAAAGTTTCCAATATTTCATTTTGACTGTCTTTACTCAAATAGTGTACTCTATTGTTTCGTTGTAGGGCCCTTTCAACATGATTTTCCATAACGGGATCAAACTTCGCAAACAGTTCGACTAATTTTAAAAAATTGCCGTTATTCCTTTCATATAATTTATCAGATGATCTGCGAAAAGCTAAATTTTGGCAACCAAGGAATTTTATAATTTCAATCAAGCATTCTAAAATACTCGTCCAATGTTTCTTTTCCATTTCGTATGCTTTGAGTCTGGCAATCAATAGTAGTTTTGTTTTTTAAATTTTTATCAAGTTCCTTCCATTTTAAGAAATTTTTGATGTGAGCTAAACTAGTCTCATGTCTATGCAAAGTTGTACTTACATTTCTTCAATTGTTATAACCTTCTACAAGACTACTTGATTCAGTAGGTGCGAAAAGTTTGCAACAAAAGCAAAAAAAAAAACAGAATTTAAAGTTTCGGAATAAATGAGCCATGTTCTTGGCACGAGCTCCCCGTTTTCCATTTTTCTATTATAATACGTGTCGCCAAATTTATGACCATATGTATTTTTCTTTTGAACAGGCCCCATTTCAATTAAAACAACTCGTAATTTTTCATCAATATTTCCCTATTCACCTGGATCTTCTAAATTTACAGAGACTAGCAATGTGTTAGTTTCGTGGTCAACTAGAACTAAATCTTCTCCTGACTGTTTTTCACTTAAATCCTGCATCTTGTTATCTTGTTCAACAGTTGTAATAGTACTTTCATTCAAACTGGATGATATGCACGGCTCTTCAACTCTGATTTCTGATGTATCGAGTTGGTTACAATCTGCATCAGAATATTTTAATACTTTAACAAATTTATTAAGAGCCCCAGTTTGTTTCTTAATATCTGCTTCTTTCGCTGCATGACGCTTACGATTTTGTGCACCGAAGAACTCTTTTTAAATTTTTGATTCCATTTCTATTTTATATCCACAAGAAATTATTACACAACACGACACAGAGACGAAACAATAGTCCGCACTGCGCTATTGTCAGTAGCCTATTGGTATGCGTACTGTTATAAATCTACTGTTGCTATCCTGTCATTACTGCGACATTGTAAAATTTTATTATTATTTTAGCTTTGTAACTTGTAATTTCTATTAATTACTTGTGATGTCTTTTTTCTTTACTTTATACTTTATTCTCCGTTATTCTAATGTGGCTGTACGCGCTTTCTCTCTCTCAGAATCTCTCTTGTTTATATTGTTACGTGCTATGTTTACAAGAAAGTCAAATAACATTTATTTACATTACTATGAAATGTACACTTATTTAAACATTAGGGAGATTGCTTTCTCTATCCTTCTATAAAACCTCTTTAGCAATATTTAGAACCTTCTTTTTTCAACTTTAAAATACTTTCTTTAACACAAAACGTTATCTACGTTATCTATTCTCTTATGTTGGAGGTTTAATGGATTTTTTACAACACTCAAAAAGAATTAAAATAGAATTTAATACTTCCTATATTTCGTCCTAGTCACTAGGACATCTATGGGGATTACAAAAACAATTAATGTAACATGCACACAAAAACTTAAAATACTAAGCCCAACCACGTGGGTGGCACTAAAATCCTATCTAGCTGGAGCGCCCTCTAAGGGCAGTAGTAGGTGGCCTGGAATGTAAGGTGGGACCTCTGGTGATGACTGTTTCCCAAATCTTCGGAAGCTTAATGCAACCGTATTTGTTAAGATTTGGTTGGTTTCTGAGAGCTGCTGCTGCTTCTAAGAAAAGTCTCTCTTTCTTGAATTTGCTGTGGTGGAGCATGGTGGTTTTCTTCCATGATACTCTGTGGGTGGTGTCCAAAACATGGTCAGCCAAGCCTGAATGGCCATAGTTGTGTTTACAGATGTAAGACGTGTTCCTCCAGGCGGATGGATGCTGATCTGCCTGTCTGTCCAAAGTACGCCAGCTTACAGGAACAGGGTACTTTGTAAACTCCAGGCAGAGAGAGAGGAGTGAGCTGATCTTTCGTAGAACGGATAAGGGTAGCAAGTTTGCGGTAGGGCTTTTATGCTGTGTGTAGGTTATACTTTTTTAGTATCTTGGCTATTTTTTCCGAAGTACCACGGATGTAGGGTATGGTGATGGCATTTTTAAAATCTTGTTGACGGGGAATGGGGGAGGAATTGATTATTTTTTTGATACTGTATTCGCTGTAGCCATTGAAGAGGAAAGTTCTGTGTATGTGGTTAAGCTCAGTAGTGAGGGCGGTTCTACTGGAACAAAGATTGTGGGCTCTCTTGGTAAGAGTTTTAATGATGCCATATTGTTGCGAGGGGTGGTGGTGGGAGAGTTTGTGAATGTATCTGCCTGTCTGTGTGGGTTTTCTGTATACAGTGAAGGCAAGTGTATCATTAGGCAGGCATGTGACTAAGGTGTCTAGGAAGGGTAAACAATTGTTCTTTTCCTTTTCCATAGTAAACTGGATTCTTAGATGTAGGCTATTGAGATGACTGAGGAAGGAGTCTAACGTGTCTGGGCCATGAGGCCAAATAGAAAACACATCATCTACATATCTTAGCCAGATAGATGGTTGAGTGGGGTTGAGTCTAAGGCTCGTTTTTTCAAAATCTTCAATATATATAAATTGGCAAGGGGGTGAGAGGGGGGAAACCCATGGCGGTTCCCTCTATCTGCTTGGAAGCACTCATGGAAACACTCATCACCAGAGGTCCCACCTTACATTCCAGGCCACCTACTACCGCCCTTAGAGGGCGTTCCACCTAGATAGGACTTTAGTGTCACCCACGTGGTTGGGCTTAGTATTGTAAGTTTACTGTGTGCATGTTACATTAATTGTTTTTGTAATCCCCATAGATGTCCTAGTGACTAGGATGAAATATAGGAAGTATTAAATTCTATTTTAATTCTTTTTGAGTGTTGTAAAAAATCCATTAAACCTCCAACATAATGTCTTCACAGCACTTAAGCCTCTACACAAGTTATCTACTCTCAGTTTACAAATTTTACTTATTAAACTCCAAGCGTACTCGCAAAGAGGTTACCTCAATCTCTCTGTTAAGTTATCTTTACAAATTTGATATCAACTTCTAACATGCCAATTGATTCTCTTAAGGACACTTTTTAACCTTATTAAACATTAAACATATATCTTAAAAGTCTTTCTAGTACAACTAGAAGAGGAATTATATAAAAGTTTTGAACTTACAA
This sequence comes from Typopeltis vanoorti, assembly GCF_054136105.1. Classification (NCBI taxonomy): domain Eukaryota; kingdom Metazoa; phylum Arthropoda; class Arachnida; order Uropygi; family Thelyphonidae; genus Typopeltis; species Typopeltis vanoorti. Next base: position 108,694,823 of record NC_143566.1, read on the forward strand.
AGGCTCTGTATCTCACAATTAGTCAAAAGCCTTTCACTAAAAGTTCTACGGCAATTCTTTCATCTCAGGTCTTCATCTGGAATTTTGGCTTCGGCTATATTAATTGGGAATGTAGCGGGACTCGTACATTTCCGGAAAAATGTATTCTGCCACCGCGAAAAGAAAAACTTACTAGCGAAGGTACTTCGGGAAATTTGCCTCGCCTTTTCTCCTCTACTTGGGCTCGCCGAAAATGCCTGGACGACTGCCGTCTCAAGTAGCTTGAATTGCCACCTCCAAGAAAATGAAATTGTTGTCAACTGTAAATCAGGATCCCTCTGAACTGGAAACGTTTCTCTTCTATGGCGTTTGGGACTTCTCCTTAAGGCAATTTGAAAGCCCTGTCTGTGGCCTAGAAGTCGTTTCTCTCTAGCGACGTCTCGAACCGAGTAGCTCCTTTCTGGAAGCGGAAAACGTCTCTCTCAACCAACGTCTGGGATGCTCTCTGACAATATCTGGAACCGAGCAGCTCTGTCTCTCTTCGGCAACGTCTGGGACCGACAGCTTTAGCAATGTCTGGAACCGAGCTGCCTCCTCTAACAGCGTCTGGAACCGGGAAGCCTCTCTTGTCTCTCTCTGCAGAGTCTCAGGAACCAAGCCCCCTCTACTTCTGCAGCAATCTCTGGATCCGTGCAGCCCTTCTGTTTGCTTCAGTCCCTTTTTATTATACCTCCTCTGAGACCTTGCATGAAGTTTGGCAACCCCCAAAGAATCAGTATGATTCTTTTATCTTAAGTTTCAAGTTCGGCCTGCCTTTTGTTCTCCTCCGCTTTCTTTTAATTATAAGTTGTCGGCCATCGGAAAGTTGTTTGAACTTTTCTGACTGACTTAGCAGATGTTTACACTTAGAGCCTGCAAGCCTTTCTCATACAAACAAATTTTAATAACAATCTTTCTAATGCCGCCATGTAGATCTATTACATGTAGCTACGGCGATATAAACATTGCCTTTGTTTTTAACACTCTAACATATTCTTATTAAAGCAGTATATACAGTTAACTTCCAGAGTGCTATTTACAATAACATCTAAAACAAACTATACAGAAACAAACAAAGTTTATTTTTACAATATTCACATGGGACTTAACCTAAGTAAACAATCGAATGTAATGTGCTTTGGAATATTTAAGCTACAATCAAGTTTTAACAGTACCATATGACTGGTTACGTAGCAACAAATGCTTTGTACTAAAATTTGTTTCTGCACATAAAAACCGTTCACCGTTTCACTTTACGTTCTGGAGGCAGGCATTTAGCCTGCTCTCGCTGCAAAATTGTAAACAGCCGGCAATATAAAATTTGATAAAAATTTTTATTCGGTGTATCCGGCCTTATTAATTTTAATATTGATCATTCTAAGAATTTTTTGTTTTTATGTTAAAAATTTTGTTTCTTAAAAATGAACTTATGACCCGTGCCCCAGCACCCCCTTCGTAGTGGCACCCGCATGCACCGCATGCGCTGCATGCCTGCTTCCGCATGCCCTGTGTATATCACACAAGTATAAGGAGAATAGGATTGGTTCATAGAGGTATGCCTTTATAAGATGAATGATTCCGATTGGTACACCAGATGATATCAGTTTGTATAGCAAACCATAATGCCCAACCTTGTCAGATGCACTGGCTATGTCAAGGAAAACAGCCCCAGTGCGTTGACGCCAGTTAATACCCGTGATGATGTGTTCCACTAATCTGTGTATTTGTTGGGTGGTGCTATGCGATTGTTGGAAGCCAAACTGCTCCTCAGGCAGGATATCTAGTCGGAGTACTGAATCTTGGAGTCTGGTAAGAAATACCTCCTTGGCAATTTTGCCAAGATTTGAGATGAGACTGATTGGGCTGTAATTTTGAGGCAATCTGGGATCTTTTCCAGGTTAATGGATCGGTATTATGTCCACTAGTTTCCAGTAGGAAGGGAAATGTTTGTAGTGAAGGATGGAGTTAATTATATTTGTCAGATGGACAATAGCTTTATGTGGTAGAAGCTTTATTACTTTGTTAGAGATACTATCGGGTCCATGAGCCTTTTTGTTCTTGAACTTCTTAATAATAGCATATATTTCAGCAGGTGAGGTGGGTGCAATTTGAGTGGAATATGTGAGAGCAGAATTGAGTGAATATCTGATGTTACGGTGGATCTGGTATATATGGCTAAAATCGAGGTGATCGTATGCAGGCTTACATTGTTTTTCAAGATGATTTGCTATTGCTTCAGCTTTATCAGCATCAGTGGGATGAGACCTGGATCTGTTTGGTGGGGAGGGGGAAGGGGTTTATTTCTGTTTTTAATCTTTCGGATGAGATTCCATATGGAGTGGTTATCAGTAGAGATGGAGGTCAGTTTTTCTTCCCAGAGTTGAGTTCTATTGGCTGCAAGGGCATCTCTCACTGCACAGTTGAACCTGTTCAAGATCTTTGTCTTACAGCACCCTGATGTTGTGGTATCTTTTTCTTGCCTTGAAATAATCTTTTTACGTGAGTTTTTCCTTTATTAATTTTGTATTCATAAATGTTCTTGGTATTCTTCTAGCACTCCTATAACTATTGGAACTATCGTTGCATTCTTGTTCTAAATTGTTGAATTTCAATCTCCAAATCCAAACACTTGGTTAGTTTTTCATGTACTTCTCTATTATCCTCTGGTATTGCCACATCAAAAAACCACAGATGTGTTTGTTCAATTACAGTGATGTCTGACATATTATGTTCCAGATGTCTCTGATATAGAAGTCCCATAATATCTTCGCATTTTCAATAAGTTGAAAATAAAATGGCACAAAATTCAAATTTAGAAAAACCCCTTCCCTGATTTTGCGTTAAAAAAAACTAAAAACAGTAAATATTTAATTAGTTTCTTTTGTTGTTTGTTATTATTATGTTTGTAATCTATTTATTTATCAAAAAAGTATATTGTATTCATGTTCTTAGTCTGCTCGATTAGTCTAGTGGCTGTGCACTTCGCAACCATATGCCTAGGGAAGGAGTGTTCTAGGTTCGATTTCCGTCGGTGACGTGAGGAGCTCAAGGATCTTCCTCAGCCATAGCCAAGTTAGCTGGTCTTGGGCGTGGAGTAAGTTTTTCCCCAGTTTATCCTAGGGTTTTTCATCCTGCAAAACAGGCAAACCGACCTTGAGAACTCAACACTATGGACATAGGATACACAGAGCGTAGGGCTGACCATCTTATCTTGTGAACGGTTTGAGGTCCGATGATTAATAAACCCTCGACACTGCAAGGTAAAAGAGGGATAAGGAAGATGAGATGAGATTCATGTTCTTACCACAAAACTTTTATATAAGTGTTATATGTTATAAAATTTGTATTTAAACAATAAAATCACCGGTTTTTTTTGGTTTTTTCCTTACATATTTCTTCGAATTTGGGGACCAGCACATACCCTAACGAGACGCTAATGGAATCTATGTGATCATATCTGAGCACAAAAATCCGGTGTGGTCTTGTCAAGGTCTTGTAAAGTGAGAGAATAAATTCTTTATTCCCAGAAGTCAGTGTTCTTTTCAACACTACAGTTATCCGATGTGACGTCTTAACCACCTTAGTAATGTGGACTCTAAACTTTAACTCGCTGCCAACCATTACCCTAAGTGTCTAGATTCATCATCCACTTGTGCAATGTCTTCAGACGAAATACATAACCTGGCATCTGGCAATATTAAAGTGATATTTATTACCATTTGCTCATAGAATCAGTCTGCAAATCAGTCTGTAAAGATTCTGTATTAGAAATGTCGCTTATCACCAAGTCTAATTGAGCGGCAGCCAGTGAGTACTTACATTTTCTGGAGCACGGCCGGGCCTGCTCAAGGTGCTAAAGTTCTCTGGGGCCCCCTCCATAATTGTTTGGGCCCTTAAATCGAGCTAATATTTCAGGGATCTACCTAGAGCCACGTGTGCCTGTGTATGAATATTGCCCTGGCATCAGCAGCATATAATTGATATGTCTCTCACACTATTCCCAATATCATTAATAAACAAGTTGAACAGGAGTGGTCCAAGGACAGAACTCTGTGGTATACCATTACCCTCATTCTCTTAGATTCAGCTCCAACACATATCACTCTTTGATATTTGTCACAATAGAATCCATGCATAAACCTACTTTGCACACCCATCTCTTTGAGTTTCTAAAATAACCTCATGTGTGGAATTTGATCAAATCTTTAGGCAAAAGACATTGCTCAGAAAGAAGTCGACACTCACCATAATGTGAAGAGCAAACTGCTATAGCATCCACCCTTAATAAAATGAAGGAACCTCCTTTCACTTCGATTACTGCCGCAGTCCTAAGGGATATACCCACAAGCGTAGGATAGTGATTAATGGGAAATTTAGCGCCAATTCTTCCTATATACACGCATGGAATGAGGTCCTACACTGTTGTGGGATAGATGTCCCTTGACTTCATCCGACGCTACAGCTAATCGCACAGATTTTCAATAGGGGTTGAGATTGTGGTTCTGTGGAGGCCAGTCAAGTGTTGTGACGTTCATTTCCACAAACCACGCAGTTACAGCAGCAGCCTCTACACATGGTACATTGTCTTGCTGAAAGCAACAATGGTCAATTGTGTAGAAATGTCACAAACTTGGAAGCACAGGTCCAGAATGGACAGATACCTCTCGGGCATCAACGTTCGTGACACCACAAACAGAGATCCGAGGCCAAACCAGGAAAACGGACCATACCATCACTCCGCCACCTCTGAATTTCATAATTGGGTTACACCTTCTACTAATAGAAGTTCACCCGGCATCAGCCGTGCCCACACCCACCCATCTGCTCGGTAGAGGGTGGCTGCATGATTTATGGCCTTCAAACGCCTTTCCAACCTCCACATTCTATATACGCTTTTTGCACCACTGAAGACGACACTACGTGTTGATTCTGGTGATGTTGGGCTTGCATATTGTAGTCCTACCATGGAAATCCATGTTGTGAGACTCGGTTCTGAATATTATTGTGAAGATATGTTCCAGTGTGTATGGAATTCAGCATTCAGCGTGTCGCCAAGAACAGCGGTTTTTGCATATTATCCTTTGTAGTACCCTACAATCACGTTCAGTGAGTCTGGTGGGTCATCCACTGCAGATAGCACTTGCAGTTGACTCCCTTCCCTTCCATCTCAGTATGGTATTACTGAGATGAAAGTGTAGGGAGTCACCTTGGATGATCCAATTTTTCAACAATTTACCGGAGATATAGGCCTGTAATATTGCATCCTCTCACAACGCTTCTTTCAAACTCTGTCAGTTCCTTTCTCGCAGCCATTTCAGCCAGACACAGCTGCACTGACTTGGTAGCATCTTATTCCTCCAATTTATATCGGCTAGAAATACGTAACTCGTTACATGGCATGATGTACCTTGCCAATTGCAGTATGTGTTGACTTCTTTCAAAGCAGTGTATAAACGCATTATTGGATATTCATGTAACACTACAGTCACTCTATTGTAAAGTGTGAGTGGAGTGGGTGAATAAGACCCACGGTTAACAAGTAGATAAGAAAGTAGATAACACGTTAAAAGATCGAAATGTTATCCACTTACAACTGGATGCGATTTCGCAGCAGAGTTTTAAATAACTTAATAAATACTCTAGTGATGTAGATAAACCTATAATTCGCTGCATCGATTCTAGCTCCACCCTTATGTAGTGGAATTATCATCCTTTCCTTCCAATCACTAGGAATCGTGTTCGTGTTGAGACTCCACTATCATATCTTGCTCAATCCTTTAACATCCGTGCTAATACCTCATCCAGACCCACTGCTGTGTTACCATCAAGCTCTTTCTGTATTTTTGATACCTGTTACTCTTCCACTCCTATCTTGGCATTTATTATTATTATTATTATTATTATTATTATTATTATTATTATTATTATTATTATTTTATTCACATAATTGATACACAGTCAAAACAAGATATCATATAAATAAAAAATATGACTGGTGAGTCAGAATAATTCAGATTCTACCCAAGAATCTAAGAATAGTCCGTCAATTAGCGCATAAAATATGAACTGTTCCAAGTAATGCTGTTTTTTGTAGGTCATATGGGGTCATTTTATTGATTTTTAATTGCTGTAAATAGTTGGACAGCTTCTTTGAAGTTGCACCAAGTGCACCGATAACTATTGGAATGACTTTGGTGAGTTAAGCCACAGTCGGCCAACTTTGATTGCCAGATCTCGATATTTAGTAATTTTTTCCAGTTCTTTGTTGTTGATGTTGTTATCACTGGGTACTGCAATATAGATAATCCAAACCTGTCCATGTTCGATAATTGTGATGTCAGGTCTATTGTGTTCCAAATGCCGATCAGTTTGTATTCGAAAGTCCCAGAGAATTTTTGCTGTTTCGTTTTCCAATACAGTCTCTATTTTGTGCTGCCACCAGTTATCAGAAGTAGGAAAGCCATATTTTTTGCATACATGCCAACGAACTATTTTGGCCACTTGATCATGGCGGTATTTATAGTCAGTAATCAGTGACTATGTAATCAGTGCTGCAGGCACTGATTACATGTTCTACAGTCTCATCTTTCTGATCGCATAATCTGCATTTGCTGTTATTATTGATGTTGAAAATTCTTGCTTTGATTGCATTAGTTTGTAATGCCTGTTCTTGAGTTGCTAGAGCAAATCTTGTTTCTTTTTTAATGTATCCGAGTTGTAGCCATTGCCATGTCTTGTTCACGTCAATTTTATCCTCAGTATCTCGAAGAAATTGGCCATGCAAAGGTTTATTTTTCCAGCGCACATATCGGATATTTTGTTGTTCTTTTTTATATTCGGATTTGTTTCCTGTTGCTTTTAGAAGGCCCTCTTGTGTAATTGCTTGAAGCATTGGCTCAGAGCTATTGTCGATGTAATTTCTTAAACCAATTTCTTCTTCTTCCACAGTCTGTCTCACTTGCAGCAGACCCCGTGCACCTATTCTTCTAGGTAGGTACAACCGGTCAACATCACTTCGTGGGTGAAATATGATGCATAGTCATTAGTTTTCTAGTTTTGCAGTCTAGTTTGTCCAGGTCTTCTTTTGTCCAATCCATTATGCCAGCTGGGTATCGGATCATTCATTCAATTCATTGCTCTAATTGTGTTTAATCCATTTAGTTTGGTTTTCAGAATATTTCGAGCTCTTTTGATGTATTCTGCTGCTTTCGAGTGGAGAATATCATTGGCTTATAATATTCCTAGGTATTTACAGTGTTCGTCAGCTGAAATTGCTTTTATATATTTCTCTTGATCAAAATTAAAATTGCTAGTGTCATTAATTTTTCCACGTTTAATAGATAAAATTGCGCATTTATCTAAACCAAATTCCATTTTGATGTCCTGACTGAAAATATGAACTATGTTCAATAAAGAATCTATTTGCTGCGACGATTTTTCATATAGCTTCAAGTCATCCATATACAACAGATGGGAAATTTTAATATTACATTTAGGAATTTCATATCCAAGTTTTGTTTTCTTCAGAATCATAGACAAAGGTATCAAAGAATGTTGAAGGGCAATGGTGACAAGGAATCACCTTGGAAAATTCACGTTTAATGCTGATATCTCTAAATCCTTCATTATTCACTATTAATGTTGTTTTCCACGATTTCATAGCAGTAGCCAGAAACGAACATATGTTTTTGCTAATTCGAAATATTTTTAGTGATTTTAGGATCCAGGAGTGTGGGAGGGAATCGAATGCTTTATTGTAATCTATCCGTGCCATGTTTAAATTAGTTTTTCGTCTTTTTGAGTTTCTGAGAATCATTTTATTAATAAGGATCTGGTCTTTTGTTCCTCTAGATTTTTGAAAATTGCCTTTTTGTTAAATCGGATAAATCTGATTAGCTGATAAGTAGGGTTATATGGAATTTGCTATGATTGCAGTGAAAAGCTTAAGCATAGTTGGTAGGTTGTTGAACGTTGAGTCTGCATCCTTATACTTATCTTTCATGAAGAGAAAAGTGCGCCCAGATATCATCCAGTCTTCTACTGAGCCAGACTGCAACAAATAATTAAATTGTTCTGTCATTCGATCATGTGGACTGGTTAGATGTTTTAACCAAAATCCATGTAGTTCGTCTTTGCCAGGTGCATTCCAGTTTTTTAATTTTCTAGCTTGAGAACTGACCATTTCTTTAGTGATAATGACATTTTGCATTTGTTTTTGTTTCATTTCTGATTCTATTTTATTAATCCATGAAGCGTCTTTTTTGTGTGTTCAATTTGTGTGTTCCAGATTGACTTCGAAAATTTGAGTGTTTCTTCTTTTTCGGGTGAATGATGGTTTGCATTTGTATTTCTCTGGAGCGACTGGAAGAATTGACGTTGGTTCTGTCGGAATTGCATATTTTGTACATACTGGTTTATTCTTGCTTCATATCTGTTAATTTTCTGTGCAGTCGCTGTAATTCTTTGTTTTAGCTCTTCGGTAACTTCAACAATTGTTTTGTTGGCCAAATTATATGTGTTAATCAGTTTGTTTTTGATGTTATTATTTTTCAACCCGTCCTTCTTTAAAATTCTTTAAGTTGCTTAGATCAGCTCGAAGCCTGTTGACCTTTCATTCTAACTGAATTTTCCATTGTACAGATTGTTTCATCCTCGGCTTTTGCTCTTTCGGTTTGCAACTAAGTTTCACTGAAATGATATAGGCTGTGCTGTATAGGAGCTGATTTGTTTCCTTTATACTGTTGGTTGTGATGGTTTCAATTACAGCATTTGCGTCTAAGAGGAGCTGTTTTAGCTTAGATTGTTAATTGTTAAATGTTAATTGTTAAAGCTTTTAATGGTGGTAGTCTTATACGGTCGTTTATGGAGCTCATATGTTCCAAAATCCCTGACTTCATTTTACACTACCCTTCTGTCAAAACATTCTGAGGTATGTCGTCAGCTTGATTTTTACTGAGTTGAATTCCAAAGTTTATTATTAAGGACAACGCCAAGGAAATCTTAGACTCATCGAGGAAGGCCCTAAACATCACGTCAAGAACTATTCAGCATTCGCACAGTATCTATCATACTTTGCTTTGAACTCATTTACAATCATGGCATCCACAACAGACTCTGGCAGCTTATTCCATGCATTCACCACTTTCCAATTAAAAAACCTAGTTTTAACACCCTTGCTAACCATGCTTCCATGAATGGCATCTAGTTCTTTCACCACCAGACCTGTTCTGAAAAATTTCCTCTGAATTAATCTTGTAAAAATCCCTCAGTAATTTGAAATTTGAATCATATCACAGCTTTTTCGCATATCAACCAATTTCCGTAACCCACAAATCTCCAACCTGTTCTCTTTGTTCATTGCATAGACCAGCTATCATCTTGTTCACTCGCTTCTAGATCCTCTACCTCTTTCCCATCAACAAGAAATCCTGGTGCCTGCCCAGATCTGCAAACAATAGTCAAAATGGGGTCTTATCAAGGTTCGACAAAGAAGAACAATAACCTGCTTCTTTCTGCTCCTCAAAGTATTATTCAGTAACCAAGTGATTTGATGAGCTGACTTTTGCTACTTTTGCTACGTGTCCCCTAAAGTTCATTCTCCATCCACCAACACTCCCAAATCTCTGGCTTCGTCAATATCCTGGAGTACAGTTCCATCAATATGATACACTGCTGATAATCTTCTCATCCCAAAATGCATAACCTTACAGTTTGCCACATTAAAACGACATCCATTCTCCTTAGCCCAGTCTGCCAATCTATCCAAATTATCCTGCAAAATTGACACATCATGTATTTTCACTATTTCTCAACCTAACTTGTCTTCATGAAAAAATAAGTGAACAGTTCCTCTCAGATCCTTTCCTAAATCATTAATGAATAAATTAAATAGCAGTAGTCCTAGAACAGAACCCTGTAGCACACCACTAGTCACAGGCATTCTTTTGGACTTTACTCCTGAATAAAAAGCTACTCTCTGATATCTTTCCATCAATCACCCTCCTATCTATCTCACCAACATTATATCCATCTCCATGTGCTGCAGTTTACTGATTAGAATTCTATGCGATATCATATCAAAGGGCTTTGCAAAGTCCAGCCATATCACTGTAAAGCCATTACCCTTCCAATTCAGCCGTCACTCTATTATAAAATGTGAGAAAGTTACTGAAGCATGACCTACCCTTCACAAAACCATGATGACCCCCATACAGTGTCCAATTTCAATCTATCCATTTCTGTATTTTGCTCTTGACCATCTTCTCAAATACCTTGACAAAGACTCCTGATATGCTGATCTGTCGGTAATTTTGGTCTTGGAACCTCCTTTATGCAATGGAACTATTTTCCCCTCTTTCCACCCCAGGACTAACCCAGAGCTGAAACTTAGATTAAACAATATAATCAAGGGCACTGACAATTCCTTTGCCTCTCCTCGTAAGACTCGAGCTAGTATACCATTCAATGTCACAGATATATTCAAATTAAGGCTCTCTAATATGCTATTCACTTCCATTTCATTCACTTCAGTTCCCGTATAAGACATCGGTTCCCTCATTCCTGCACTATCACCACCTGGATGATATACTCTTGCAAACTGTTCACTTAGTAATTCTACTATTTCGAGTGAATTGGTTGCTTTCCCTCCATCGGCATTCCTTAAAATAATTCTGCCATATACATTTTTTATTTTACTTGCAGTATATAGAAAGAACTGTTTGGGATTCTCTTTAGACTGCATTGCTAACTTCCGTTCATAATCTACTTTTGCTTTTTTTTACCACACTAGTTACCCTTCTGGCCTGTGCCTGCTGGCCTCCTTTCTCCTTAAATTTCCTAAACAATTGTTTCTTCTTTTGCAGCTCAAGCTTAATGCTGTTATTCATCCATTTAATTCAAACTTGATTTATTAATAAGTTCCGTAAATATTTCGTCCTAAGCAGGACTTTTTTTCTGACGGTACGCAGTACTGTACCGGCACTTTTTTATTTAAGTTTTTAAAAATTTGCGATTTATTTCACAGCAAAATGTATTATAAATATTCCGGTAGATGGCACTGTGTTCACGAATTGAATTTTCAGTTTTGATCACTCATAAGTTGGGATTCTGCTTCCTTGTTTCATAGGTTGGTAAGCAACCGGAAACAGGAAGTTGTGTTTACTTCCGATTGCTTCCAATATCAGTTTGAGTTCTGTATTCACTCTGCAACAGGCAGGTATTCATTGGAGTTTTGAATTAATCTAAGTTAAATTAGTGTAATAATTGTTCAAAATGAGTAAAATAAGTAGTTTCTTTATGGCAATGAGTAAAAAAAGGAAGGATGAAGAAGCAGAAATTGTTGAATCTACTTGTGATCCTGTAAAACAGAAAACTACCACCGAAAATACACTTGGTGAAGAGGATCACGAAACCAAGACCGAAGATCCAAGTGGTCAAAAGGATACAGATTCTGATAATAATTAGCCCGAAAGTTGGACACTTTTGCAGAAAAATGACTTCTGCGAGAGAAACGAGTGGCTGTATGTCAAGAATAAAATGTTGGGCTGTAAAGTGTGTCGTGATGTCGGAAGTCTTGCCGTCGATAAACACATGGGAATGAAAATTTCAGGAGACTATGCAAATGGTAAAATCAGTCATTTTGGAGAATCTCGTAAAGAACAGTTACTATTAATGTCATTAAGAAAAAAGATTTACGATCACAAGTAGAGTGCAGCGCACAAAGCGTGCCGACAAAGCGAGACATCGAGAGTATATCGGAGGATATGTTAAAAGTGTAGAAGTTGCTGTAATAACATCTTCATGGTGAGTACCGGCACCTTTTTTTTCCAAAAAAAAGCACTGGTCCTAACTATCATAGGACATCGTCAGTACAATCAATTCCAATAATACTAGGAATTCCATACTGTTAGGGTGCATGCTTACAATGGAATCCCTCTATGCGTGCAGTAGCGTGATATAGAATTAAAATATGTCTGGTGGAAAAAAGATTACATTAAAATGAGATAACATATTAAATTGTTTTACACAATTTATGATGACAATTTCCCAGACTTTTGGGACAGTAAGAACGTCATTACAGTTCAAATTAAGTCTCTGATGTAGGGTTTCAGCACTTTCTTTATGTAAATGTTAAAGTTTGTGTGAAGATCTATGTAGAAGTTTGGTTTTCTTCCAATCGATCCTACGGTTTGGGTTTTCAATTCCATGTTGTGCAAGGCCAGATTTCTGTGGTTTGATGAGACGGATGTGGTCTTGATGTTCCGAAATGCGTTTGCTAATGGATCCACCTGTCTGTCCATAGTAGGACAATTTACAGGGGAATGGGACCTCGTACACACCAGGTAGCACAAGAGGTGAGAGTCTATCTTTAATAGAAGGTAACCAATTGTGGATTTGTTTGATTGGTTTGTAGGCAGTAGCCAATTTATATTTTTTCAAAATTTTTGAAAGACGTTCGGAGATACCTTTGTTCTAGGTTTGTTCTAGTCTAGGTTGATGTGCAGGGAAATGACTGATGATTTTTTGCGTTGTTCTTGGCTTGTATTCATTTCGTATGGCTGTATTTTTGATTATTTCCAATTTTTTGTTTAAAGAACCTTTGGAAGAGCAGAATCTGTGTGCTCTGGTTACTAATGATTTAATGATGACAGATTTTTCAGATGGATGGTGAACAGAAGAATTGTGAATGTAACGTCCTGAAAAAAGTCGGCTTACGATAGACAGAAGTGGAGATGGAACCATCTTCTTTCCTTTGGATTTGTACATCCAAGAAGGAGATACCCTGTGGAGATTCTTTTTCGAGCATGAATTTGATGCGTGGATGAAGAAGGTTGATTTTATCTAGGAACAAGTGTAGTTCTTGTTAAGAGTGAAACCATACAGCAAAAACGTCATCACCGTATCGTAGCCAGATTTTTGGTTTAGGATTAAATGTGAAATTTTTTTCTTCCAGGTGTTCTAGAAAGAGGTTGGCTAAGTTTGGTGATGAGGGTATTCCATTGCTGTTTCTTCCTCTTGCTTGTAAATTTTCTCTTTCCAGGTGAAGTATCCAGATGCAATAACAAAATTGAATAATTCGACAATGTCAAATGGGGATTTCTGAGTTAGCAAGTCTGTCATTTCCTTATGGGGCGTGTTAGTGAAGAGGAAGACAATGTCGAAGTTAATTAGCATGTCAGTTTCCAACAGTTGAATGTCTTTTATTTTTGCATGAAACTCGGTGGAATTTTTAATTGATAATGCTGAGTGGCCTATGAGAGGACGAAGAAAGTTAAACAAAAATCTTGATAATTTTAAGTCGGGCTGCCAATAGAATCCACGACAGGTCTGAGTGGAATGTTATTCCTGTGTAGTTTATGTAGACCATATATTCTAGGAGGCTTAGCATGGTATATCCTGAGTTTTTTTTTAGTTTTTTTTTTTTTCTTGATCTAAGGAAATGGTTTCATCTAGTAGCTTATTCAGTTTCTTCAGCTGTGTTTTTGTAGGATCATAATCAAGTTGGGCGTATGTATTACGATCGCGGAGTAGTAAATTCTTTTTTCCGTCATAAGTATTGGTATGTAGGACAACAGTGGTATTTCCCTTGTCGGCTCTGGTGATGATTATGTTTCTATTACATTGTAAGGAGGTAAGAGCTTTGAATATCTCTCTATCAATTCTGATGGAGGGATATTCAAGTCCGAAAGTTAAGCATCATATATTATTTTTGCAATTTCGAAACGCAGTCTTTTGGCTTCAATATTAGACAGATGGCCGATGTTTCTTTCAATGTTGCGTATAAAATCAAAATATGGAATGCGTTTAGGTGAAATGGCAAACTTATGACCTCTTGCTAGAACATTTAATTCATCTTCTGTTAGTGGACGGGTAGATAAGTTCACAACCCATTTTTCGGTCGGTAATTTGTTGGCATTTTTCTTGGATCGATTTAACAAAGTAAGGTATTTTTTATGTAGATTAGTATTACTTTTTTTCAAATGCTTTGATTCCCGCATTTTTTGAGACATTAATAATCAATAGTACTAATTCTAGATTTAACGTACTAGATAATTCTGCTTCTAATTCTGTGATTTCTAAAATATTTGTTGCCAATCCATGTATAGAAACTCGTAACGGATTAAGCAGTAAGGAATGGTTTGCTTTCTGATAAATTAAATTTTATGCGCACCTGGTGATTTGATAACTTTCTTTAGTCTAGAGAACGTGGGAATGAGTGTATCGCGTCTGCACTTTTTTTTTTAAAAAAAGAGTCTGGCACGTAGCTTATCCCGTTTCAATTGCAGTTTGTTTAGTAAGTTTGTCTTCTGCGTTGTCATTTCTCCGTGAAGGAATAAGACTTTGTTCTTTCATGAAACCTGAGGAGCATTCATCACTAAACATACACACGTAACCACAGTAATAAGATTTTTAATAAGTAAATATTTCGTCTTAAGTATCATAGTGCATCTTCAGTACAGTTAATTCGAACAATAAGCGTTTTCGTAGCGCAAATGGAAGAACGACGGTACGTTCGCCCTTCGATTGGAAATTTTTTTTTTCTTTATTTTTATTTCTTTTTTACAGTCCAAATCATATGGCATGTTACTTCCCAAATACGTGAATTGTTCTACATTTTCTATATCCGTTCCATCCACTTGTATCTTTTGTTCCATGTTCTTCTCACCAAATACCATTGCCTTTGCTTTTTCCAAGTTCATAACAAGTCCAAATATCCTTCCCTCTTATTTTAACAGTTTCAGTGTTCTTCAATTATAACAATGTCAACTGCAAATATTAGATTGTTAACTCTCGTCTCATGTACTGATATTCCTTTTGCATCTTCCTTCATTTTATCCATTGCTCTTTCTAAATGTGCAATGAAAATGCTTGGTGATATTGGATACCCCTGTCCAGTATCTCTGTTTGTTCTAAACCATTTCCCCAAGTCATCGCTTGTTCTAACTGCTGCAACTGCATTCTTATACACATCTGTTAATATAGCTATTAGTTTTCTATCAATTCCATAGGATTCTAGCACTGCTAATGCCACTTTCGGGTCGATACTGTCAAATACTACTGAAAAGCAGGTATATATGTTTTTGTTTTTTCTCCTAGCTTTCTCTGCTATCAACGGCTTTGTCAAAATCTGTTGAAGTGTAGTTCTGTCTTTCCTAAATGTACAATTTCATCTTTACTCATCAATACTCCTAAATCCTGCTTGCTCGTCTGCAAGGTATTCTTCCAATTGTGTTCTCAATCTTTCTGTCAATATCATCATCATCTTCACCTTACGAAGATGACATGTCAAGGCAATTGTTCTATAGTTTTTACATTCTAGCTTATTTCCTTTCTTGTATAATGTTACTAATATTGATTTCACCCACTCCTCTGGCATTTTCCCTTCTTTCCATACCATATTACATAGTTGGTGCATTTCTGTAACCATACTTTCACCACCATATTTAATCATTTCTCCAGTAATGTTATCGTTTCCAGGACTCTTGTTGTGTTTTAGCCGTCCCATTGCTTTTTCTACCTCTCCTCTTAAAATGTCCATATCGTGCTCATTACCTGGTGGTGATATCTGCTTCAATTCTTCAGTGAGTTTCCCAACGCTATCTAAATCTAGTTTTTCTTCATATAACTCACTACAGTATCTTGTCCACCGCTGTACAATTTTTTTCTTTATTCATTAATACTTTGCCTTTTTTTTAATCTTTAATTGTGGTCTGTTTTGGTCCATCTTTATTCTATATTGCTCCTCTATTTGTTCTGATGTATCCCTTTTTATCTTCAACATTCTTTTCTCCTGTGCTAACTTCATTGTTTCTTGTCTAATCCACTTCTTCTTGATCTTCTCTTCTTCTGGTACTATTTCTTCAACTGCGTCTTCTATCGCCTTCATTACTCCTTACACGCTTAAAATCGAATTTTTTTCTTCGTTCACACTTTTAAGTTTCTCTTTTAGCACTGTTCTCTACCTTCATTCTACTTCTGCTTCACTCATTTTTGCTCTTCGTTTCTGATGATGGGATTTATATTTTCTTTTTAATTTTGACTTGATGTTTGCAGTCACTAAACTATGACCCGAGTCTATATCCGCTTCTTGAACTGGGTTATCCATTTTCTTTTAATCGTAATCATATCGATCATGTTTTGGGTTTTCCCATTATTTGATCGCCACGTGCATTTTCTACAGTCCTTTTATTGGAATCGTGTGTTACAGATCATCATATCTGGTCCACAGCAAATTCTAACATTTTTTCACCTCGTTCATTTCTTTCTCCGAAACCATATTTCCCCATCACGCTTTCCCAACCCTCATTATCTATTCCGACTTTGGATTCCAATCTCTTTCAATAATTAGCACATCTTGCCTGCTCTGTGCTGTCAGATGTGGGTGCATATATCTGGACTATTGATATATTAAATGGTTTTGCTTGAAATCTTCTGCTACGATTTATTCATTGACTGGTGTGTATCCTAACAGTGCCTCTCTAGCTATGTTGTTAAGAAGGAAGGGATTCAGCTGCAGCCCTTATGAACGAGCCGCCACTGTAATCTAGTCTGTTATGACTTCCTTCAAGCATCCTTTGTGCATTGACAAGTTTTATCCTTTTCCAATGCACTACTAATTCTCTGCCATGTAGTCTCTCATACCATGGGAAGCTGCAAGCTATCGTTGCAGTTTATCACAATCACCTGCTGTAAAGTTCTACATGTCTCTTATTATTAATTCATTCATCATGCTTCAGATTTCTTTTAGCATGGAGCCGGAATCTTCTGTATGATCTAGTGCTGAATTTGTGTTACTTACATCAGGGCGATCTGATTCTTTACAAAACCCTTTCAAAGCAAGCTCAGGTTATTGCCTCCTCTCAATTTTCCTCAGTAAAGTAGTATCTAAAGCTGCAACTGATGAAAATGAGGATCTCAATGTAGAAGAGACTGTCGTGAAGTGCAAATTCTCAGAAGGATTATTATCCTGATCAGAAATCTGACAAAAGGAACTCACAAAAATGTCATATACATCTAATGTATGTTCATATTATAATTCTGGCTGGTTTGGGGTATAGCATCTAGCACATCTGACATTGATGTGATAAGGAATTTCAAGAATTATTATTATAAATTATTATTATTTTACGGCATCTCTATGGAGTAGGGAGACTCACTGAAGGAGACCCATATCAACTCATAAACACAAATCCTATCATACCTCTCTTTGATCTATTCCCTGTCAGGGAACTCACAGCCATTCTGGCAATCCATTCCAAGCACTTACCACTCTCCATACAAAATATTTGGTCTGCAGATCCCTACTAATCACATCTCACACAACTTCCAACGAATGACCCTAGTTCTCTGACTATTTGTTATATATTGAAAAATTTCACCTGCATGAATTTTACAAAACCATTTTAATATCTTAAAAAGTTCTTATCATGTCTCCTTTTCTCCACCTATCCACTAAACTTTGTAATCCACAAAACTTCAACCTATCCTAATACCTATCACCATCTTGATCAGTTGTCTCTGAATTCTGTCTACCACCTCCTGATCCCCAAGAAACCTAAGAGACCAAATTTTCTACCATAGTCATTTTCTTTCTTAGTAATTACATAACGAAAAAACGTTTTGAGTTTACTTTGGCCAGTTTTGTTTAATTCTCTCTCATAGTTTGATTTTGCATTCATTACCATACTAGTCAACCTTTTTGCTTGCATTTTGTCCAGCTCATGAGTATGCAGATCCCTTTTTTCTTCATATTTCCTCCTCAATTTTTTATTTTATTTTTTATTGCAGCTCTTGCTTTATATCCCTACTCATTATGGACGAGCTGCACTGTTACTCATCCACTTAATTCCAACTTGGTTCATCCTCCTGACCTTCAGTATGCAGTCTGATACTGCTACCCTCAAGAAATCTCTGACCACTTGCCAGGCACTACTGACCTTCTTTCATTGTAGCTTCTCAAGCCATGACACTGCTCCAAGATTACTCGTGAGTCTTTCATAATCACCATCTTTATAACAGAACATAAACACCTTCTTGACAGAGAACTCCAAGTGTTTGGTAACTTCTCAGAACAAGATAGCATGGTCACTCTCCTCAATTGGAGGCAGAGTGTCTACGTTGGTTATGAATAAATCTTCTGATGCTATTGTCATATTCAACACCCTCAAGTGGAGTCGACTGGATGAAACTCTTCTAAGTCTAACTTCAACCGGTTCCCGAGTTAGTCGATCTCTGACACGGCCAAGCGGGTTTTTCACCCAAAAACTTGAGTTTTTCTTTCCGTAAATTCAAAAAAATCGACCTTAGAACCAACATTATTTCAGACAGTAACATATCCTGTTAAGAACCAAAAGATGGCATCACTTGTTTTCCCATCTCGTCAAGGGTTAGCACTTAATATTAGGGTACTCATGGGTTAACTATCGCTGATTGGCTACTGGTGAAGATTGAACTGCCCATTCAGTCTCAAAAAGCTAGATAGCGTTGAAAGACCTCTCCTACTCTCTGTATAAAGGACTAAAAGGCTTTAGCTGATTATTTTAGTATATATGTTATTATTATTATTGGCTTGCATCTGCACTAGGCTTTCTAAAGATAGGCTTTAGTTCAAGTCTGGTCACCGACTGAAGGAACTTTTTCTAAGCCTTTCTTCGACCAGTTCCCGAGTTAGTCGATCTCTCGAACGGGCAAGCGGGTATTTTACCCCTGGAAATCGGGTTTTTCATTCCGTAAACTCAAGAAAATCGACCGAAGAACTCACATTAATTTAGATAGTAACATATTCTGTTAGGGTTGGGTACCAAAAGATGGCAACACTCACTTACTGGTCTCTTCATGGGTGACAAAATGTGATTAGTGACAGACATGGGCCTGCTATCTCTGATTGGCTACTGGGGCTTGAACTACCCACTCAGTCTCCAAAACCTAGTTAGGGTTAAATAAAAATACGCTCCCAATCTAAACAGAATCCATGGATAACAGACAACATATTAACAGACATACAAACAAAAGATGCCCTGTGAAAACAACTTAAGAAGTCGCCAAACAATATCGCTTTACATGCTGAATACAAAAGAAAACGGAATCTCCTAATAACACAGATTAGAGCGGCAAAAATAAACTACTACAGCAAAAAATTAACAACAGTGCAGAACGACATAAAGTAAACCTGGCTCCTGATTAATGAAATGCTGGACAATATACACAGAAGCACTGCCTCAGAAACTATAAAACACAGCTTTGCTTGCGGCCCCAAATCCTTCAAACAGCTGGCAAACAACTTTACTCAGCACTTCGTGAACTCTGTTCAAAAACTACAAGAAACAACCTTTCCTCACACAAACGAACATTCACCACTAGGTCCACGAGCAACCCAGTCGATGTGGTTCCCCATAGTAACAAAAGAAGAACTATCACTTGCAATTCAACAAACTAACCCTAACAAAGGACCAGGGATAGATGGAATCAGACCACAAGTCATCAAGAAATACTCAACCAACCTACTTCCAGTTATACAAAAACTGTTAAATAAAATCTTCGAAACGGGACACATACCTGACACTAAAGACATTAATCACACCCATACACAAACATGGAAAAAGAAATATTATAAGTAATTACAGACCCATCGCCACGTTGTCTGTAATCAACCAAATCATGGGCGCATCGTATACTGCAAACTCTCCACATACATTGAAAATTTTCAAATCATACCCAAAACACAATATGGCTTTCAAAAGAATAAAGGAACAGCAACACTCCTGGAAGATTTCACAGACCTAATAAACGCTGCATTGGATAAAAACAGAATAGCATTAGTCGTATTCATTGACCTAACAAAAGCATTTAACACACTAACACACAAAACCTTGTTAACGAAATTAACGCATATCGTAATCGGTCGCCTACTCCAATGGTTTAAATCATACATGAAAAACAGGAAGCACATCACATGTATAGGATCAGCATACAGCAAAGAGGTGCCGGCAACCTGTGGAGTACCGCAAGGAGCTGTCCTATCTGCCCTTCTATTTAACATATACAGACACGACATAAGCCATCTTCCACTAAAAAAGTAAAATCTTCCAGTACGCAGACAACACGGCCACAGTATCCATTCACAACAATGCAAATATCGCTTACACAAATATGCAACACGACATCAATCAAATCACTAACTGGTTAACCGAAAATGGCATATATATATATATATATATAAAATCCCTGGAAAAACAAAGCTAATGATATTGAAAACCCCCAAACCCTGCCTCATCAAAATCAAAAATCAACTAACGCCTTTTTATTCCCGTATATACGGGAGTAGGCGAGGCCATTTAGCCCTATCTAACTTTTGGAGACTGAGTGGGCAGTTCAATCTCCACTGGTACCCAATCAGAGACAGATGGCCCAAGGCTATCACTAATTAAGCGATACGCAGTGAAGAGAGACGGCTCAAATGTGCCGCCATCTCGTGGTCCCTAACCCTAACACAATATATTTAATGTCTGAAATAATGTGGGTTCTACGGTCGATTTTCTTGAGTTTACAGGACGAAAAACCCGAGTTTCCGGGAGGAAAAACCTGCTTGCCCGTGCCAGAGATCGACTAACTCGGGAACCGGTCGAAAAAAGGCTTAGAAAAATTTCCTCTAGTCGCCGACTAGACTCGAAACCAAGACTTCCTTCGTGCGGCCTAGCGCGGTGGTGTGCAAACGCTACATCCACTGAGCTACACACTATAGAAACTAAATACCTCACTATCCCTCCTATACACAAAGCGCTGAACCTAAAACCACAACCATCACACAGGTGAAAACAACACGCTATCTCGGACTTCACTTCGATGCTGATCAAAGTTGGAATTAGCCATACAAACTACCTACATACCAAGCTTAGGATAATAGCAAGAAAACTATACAGATTAAAAGACATTGCCCCAACCCACATAAAAATACTAATCTATAAAGCATTATGTGAAAACATTTTAAGATATGCAATCACATCATATGCATTCTGCGCAGACTACAGACTTAACAGGCTACAATGGTTGCAAGATAAAATGATAAAACTGATATTCTGGGAACAATTTGCACTTATGCAGGAAGCATGGACAAAACACAAAATATTTAAGGTGAAACACTTATGCCACTACACAGTCATGTTAAAACATTACTACAGCCCAACCTATAGAGTAATCAGTACAACATATCAGATAACAAGACCACAGTCAACAAACTACATAACATATAAGTACAACAATCAACATAGCAAAGCCACCCGAAACTTCTACGTACCTGACATGATAAACAAACTGCCGTTCGACAACAGAAACCTAGGAACATACAGAGAGCTGAAACAGGCGCTATATAAATATTATAGCGAGAATGAAAATTAAAGAAATTCCCCTCTCTCTCTCTCTCTCTGTCTCTCTCTCTCTCTCTCTCTCTCTCTCACACACACCCTATGACAAACCCCACTAAAAACACCACTACAAGGACACAAACAAGCACACCACGTTCAAATCCAACCAAACTTGCAAAAAAAAAATTAAACTGTGAAATAGCAGTTGAAGTCTTCCAAACATGTACCAAGACACCTGGATTGCGACTGCTATAGAAACATAATCAGGAAACCACCACCATCTATCGTCTATTATCTTCCTCAGATAAGCTCTGCCAAGCTTCGAGGAAGAAATCGGAAATGCCTCCCAAAGAAAAGAAACAAAGAAAATTATTATTATTATTATTATTATTATTATTATTATTATTATTATTATTATTATTATTATTATTATTATTATTATGTGATAATATCATTAATATAATATTACTATGTAACAAGAAAAAATAATGTAATGAAAGATTATTATTTAAAAAAATTATGTAAATAATGAGTTTACATTATACGATAGTGAGAATTAGCAAATATAATATTTTAATTGCATAAGTGTAAATAGTGTGTATAATCACTTTCTCAAACTTTGAAGAAAATAAAAAGTAAACTACAACATATAATATTATGTAACTTGTGTAACTCTGAACTATATAATTGTAAATTATTACTGTGATTATTTTAAAAATCAAATGTTATCATCAATATTATTGAACTCTCATTATATGTAGCACTTAGTGCTGAACCTTGTAAAATAATATACTAAATGTTACTCAAGATGATTAATGTATATATGTAAATATTTGAATGATCAATAAAAAATATTATTATTATTTCGTGACATCTTCAAGGAGTCCAAAGAGATCCAGGGAGGACACCCACTGTAAGACACTCGTCTTTACCACTTCCATCCGTCACCATCATCATCTATCACTAGTATTTTTTGTCTGTAAATTGCGTGTGTTCTGAAGGACGATTTGTCCGTATGTGGAATGAAAAACCCGAGTTTCTGGGAGAAAAAACCCTGCTACCTCTGTGAGCTCGGCTAACTCATCTTCAATTGAAAAAAGTCCACATAAAGATTCCTCCCGTCATGAAGAGAATCGAACTCAGGCCTTTTCCAATCGAAAGGCGCAACATACTGTCGTTTTTCCAATTGCGCTATGGAGGCGCTTTGGACAGACGGAGAAGTCAGTCAAACTACGTTTAGAAGAACATCAAAACTTTACTCTGTTTTCAGCTAATTCGAATGAAGAAAACATTCAATATCGGGGACTCTAGGATAGAACTGACTATTCACCACACTATTCACACCATTCACCACAGTTGTGATGAGATAGAGAGAAGAGTTGAAGAATTTAAGGAAATAATACTCAACCCCATCCATATTAACAACAATCTAAGCCAGTGTTTCTCAACCTGTGGTCCGCGACGATGGGAACAGGTGTTCCACAGGCAGACTTAAATTAATTAAATAAATATATATTTTTTAATTATCCAAACAAAGCAAATTAAAATTGAATAAGTAAAAATTATTGAAATGAAATGGAGACTTAAATATACCCAATAGCATTAGCATGTTTAAAGGTGGGAGCAATAAAACTATATTGTTGTTCACTTCACCATTTTTATCATTCGTCATTCTGCCGCTAAATTTGTAGCAGCAGAATGACAAGTAATAAAAGAGGGGTGAAGTGAACAATAATATAGTTTTATTGCTTCTGCCTTCTTGCTGTTTTGTCAGATTTGAAGTGAACATGTGTTATCCACATCCCAACCAATTGCTTGTTGTTCATTGATTTTTATTATTGAAGGTTTCCCTCCTTCAACCAAGGCTCGGCATATCATCAGAAGTGCTAAGTGATTCTTGGAGAAAGTGTGTCGTGAGTTAATCCCAGTATTTATATATTTATATATTTTTCGAAAACGTTTTTTTAATTATGAAAAATTGGCTTAGAACTAGGACTTTGAAAAGAAGAGCAAATGAAGCAGGTGATGCTAACCCTAATTGTGATACACGTGTTGTAATGGCGAGAAATCTGATACTATTAAAGTAGAAGAAACAAGCAGTTCAAAGAAGAAGTACAGTTGGAAATAGAACAGTTCATATTTGGAATTCAGGTTTACTTGGTGTGGAGATGAAAGTGAACAGAAACCTCGATGTGTTTTGTGTTATGAAGTGTTGTCGAACGATGGCATGAAACCTGCGAAACTCAGACGACATTTAGAAACTATACATTGTGATGTGAAAAATAAGCCAATTGAATTTTTTTTGCGACGCTTAGGGACATTAAATCATGGGAAAGATATAGTTTCGGCCATGGTTTCCATTAATGACAAGGCATTGGAAGCATCCTATCTCTTAAGTTTGCGCATAGCGAAAACAGGGAAACCTCATTCTATCGGGGAAAATTTGCTACTTCCAGCTATAAAAGATGTGGTAAAAACTATGTTTGGCAACAAGTTACTAAAATATGTTGATTTGACTCCTCTTTCAATGACTCTGTAGGTTGCAGAATTAATGATATGGTAGGTGACGTAGAATCTCAATTAATCAAAAGAGTTAAGAAAAGCCCTTATTATGTGTTACAAATAGACGAGACTACTGATGTTACAAATGATGCGCAGTTAATATGCTACGTAAGATATGCGCATGACAACAACATTCATGGCGATATTCTGTTTTGTAGAACTTTGTCATCCCGAACAACTGGAGAAGAAATATTTCGCACTCTCAATAATTACATAATACACAAAGGGATCCAGTGGGAAAAATGTATAGGCTTCTGTTCGGATAGAGCTCGCGCTGTTACAGGCAGGCATCGTGGGGCTGTTTCTATGGTCAAGGAAGTAGCTCCGGATATGAATTGGGTTAGGGAAGCGTTAGCCTCCAAAGGAATGCCACCAGAATTTAAAACTGTGCTGTACAACGCTGTAAAGCTACTTAATTTTATTAAGGCTCGACCGTTAAATAACAGGTTATTTTCAGTACTCTGCGATGAAAGGGGCAGTGAATATACACAACTTTTGCTTCATTCTGAAATTCGCTGGCTTTCCAGGAGCAAAGTACAAACAAGGTTATTTCAATTAAGGCACAGAGTTTTATTATTTGTAAATGAACGTAATTCTGATTTTGCATCACTCCTTGTTGACGAAGCATGGTTATCAACACTATCCTATCTTTCTGACATTTTTTTCGAAATTAAATAAATCAAATCTCTCCCTTCAGGGAACTTTTTTAACTGTTCTTGATGCCTACGACAAAATAAAGGCATTCAGGAAGAAAAAAAAACTGGTTTTATGGATTAATTATGTAAAAGACAGACAACTTGCACCTTTTCCAACATTGGAATCCTTTTTAGTGGAAAATGATATTTTTGTTCGTTCTGAGATTCTGGAAAGGGTTTGTGACCACCTCACAAATCTGAAATCCGAATAACTTTTATTATAAGAAACTTCTGTGGGTTCGAGATCTATTTCAGGCTTATAGTCACGAAAATGATCTTTCGTTATCGAAAAAGGAACAGTTAATTGAGATTTCAAGTGACAGTGGACTTACAATTCAATTCAGTGATCTTGGTTTGGATTCTGGATCTCGCCTTCAGTGAGAAGAAGTGAATTTCCCGAATTATCTGAAGAAGCATTGAAAATCGTCATGCAGTTTTCTACAACCTATCTTTGTGAGAAAGGATTTCATCGCTCCTTCAAATAAAAACAAAATAGAGAAATCGTCTTCGTGTGTGTGCTGATCTTCGACTGAAGTTGACCGATATTGAGCCAGATATCCAGCAACTCTGCAAGGGCCGAGAAGCTCAACCATCTCATAAAAGTAAGTAGTAACATAATTATATCATCTTATTTATTTGTTTAATAAAAATTAAATCTTTGTTCAATGATGATACACGTTTAATCGTTTACTTCCAGTTTAATTAATTATGTTTCCATATGTATTCAAAACATGCTTTTAGATTTATTATGTTATAAATGGCACAGTTTTTCCGAAGTGTTGGTAATTTCTACATAGGTTTTTAAAAAAATTACAAAAAGTCGAAATGACGTATAGGGAAATAAATTAAAACACTTTTTATTTTTGAAGTAAAACTTTAATTCCAACATTCTAAAATGTTATTTTTCTTGCTTTTCTGTTCGCAGAATCATCGATGACATCGTCGAAGTCTATTTCATCACTCAGTTGCTGTTTTATAGACAATATGGCAAGATTTCATAAACGCCAAAAAAAGGTGCAGCCAGAGACGGATCTTCTCCCCCCCACCCCCAGCTACGCCTCTGTAGTGGTCCGCACAATTGTTTTAGGCATTTTAGTGGTCCTTGGGCTTATTAAGGTTGAGAAACGCTGATCTAAGCTATAGCCAACCGGACTCTCATAACTCTACTATTCAATATTGGTGATATGCTCGAGATCTCATACGCACGCATGTGCAAAACAATACAACCAGAGTTTGTTCTTCTTTTTGAAACTCTAAGCTGTAATGTAATCTCTACAATTTGTTTGATATGTCTTTAGTTTTGTTTTTTAAAACACCTGTTCCTTTCCTATATTAACGGATAGAGAGAGCGTAGAGATAAGCGAACGTTACGGGATAATTCAGTTGTTTTTAATAAGTTGTTTGTACGATTTTGAAGTTCAAGAGTTGGATCTCTCTCTCGAGTATCGAGTTGGTATCATTATCTAGTAATTCAAGCATTTTATTCTGGTAATCTTCAGAGTTCAGGATGACTGTTGCATTGCCTTTATCCACAGGAAGGATAATTATATCTCTGTTGTTTTTTAAACTTTTAATAGCTTTGCGTTCTGTTGAAGTAATGTTGTCTGCAGGTGGTTTGGTTTTGCGTTATTGATAATAAATATCGGTTGCTTCAAATTTCAAGATAATATATACAAACAAAATCATGGACTTGCTATGGGTAATCCTTTATCCCCCTGTACTCGAAAATATTTACTTAGAGGATTTTGAAACCAAGGCTATCTCTTCCTTTATTTTAACACCTAAAGTTTCGAAACGCTATGTAGATGATGTCTTCATTGTTTGGAGCCATGGACATGAATCCCTTATGGTTTTCCTCGAACATCTCAATAGCCGACATCAAAGTATTAAGTTTACTGCCGAGCTAGAAACGGATAATTCCCTGCCTTTTCTTGATGTCAAACTGACTCGCTCTTCTGGTAAACTCAAACTATCGATATATAGAAAGCCCACACATACCAACAGATATCTGCACAGTCAGTCCCATCATTTCCCTCCTCATAAGCTTGGAATAATTTCCACCTTGGGACATAGAGCCCGTTCTCTTCTTGATGACCCAAATGAACTGCTTACAGAAATAAACCATCTGAAAACTTCTTTCGAAGTTAATGGATATTCCAAGAGAATCATTGACAAATTCCTTCTTAATTCTCCTAAACATCACTCAGAAGAAACAAATAGATTCAAAAGCAATATATCTATTCCTTACATAAGTACTGTTTCACATAAATTAGCAAAAGTTCTAAGAAAATACAATATCAGAATCTTGTTCACTGCACTTCCAAAGATCCGTTTCTTAATAAGCCACCCCAAACCTTGTCATCGTCAACTCAAATACCCTGGTGTATATAAAATATTGTGTGATCGTGATATTCCTTATTTCGGACAGACAGACAAATCTGTAGAAATGCGTATAGAAGAACACGTGAGGGACATTATTTACAAGAGACAGCGAGCCAGTGCATTATCAAGTCATATCCTTTTCTCGGCTAATCCTAATGATGAAAACCAAAGTCACAAAGTCTGATGGGAAAAATCTGCTAACATCTTCCGTTGCAATGATGAACTAGAGAGAAAAATCGTGGAATCTAGAGAAATCATCTTCAATCCTGTTCATCTAAATAACAACTTAAGCTACAACCTCCCAGATTGTCATTCAGCTGTAATCATGTACTGGCGTCACGAGATGCAGCAAGCACGCACTCTCCCAACAATACAACAAAAAAGAACAGCTTCAAATACAACCACAACGATTTAGTGTCAATTATGTATAGAGACTCTCTATGTTGTTCATAGTTTATTTAAGCTTCAGTGTTTAGTGTTTTTTCTTTTTTCTTTCTTTTATAATATCACTTGATGAAGGCTGTTACAAGTTGGAACTAGTCGTGTTTTTATATTAAAACCTTTTTACTTAAATCTCGGTTCCAGTCATTCAATTCTTTATAAATAAATAAATATAT
The DNA here is from genome assembly GCF_054136105.1 of Typopeltis vanoorti. Classification (NCBI taxonomy): domain Eukaryota; kingdom Metazoa; phylum Arthropoda; class Arachnida; order Uropygi; family Thelyphonidae; genus Typopeltis; species Typopeltis vanoorti. Next base: position 108,722,456 of record NC_143566.1, read on the forward strand.
ATATATAAATCTGGGAACATGGCACCGATAACCTTCAGTCTTTTTTAAATCATTTAAACAACTTCTACCAAGATATCAAATTAACAATGGAGGGTGAAGAAAATGGATCTCTTCGCTTCCTGGACGTAAGACTTACTAAGACATCTGATTCTATTAAAATCTCAATCTTTAGAAAATCTACACACAGAGATAGATACCTGCATGCGTCCTCACATCACTATCCTGCACAGGAAGTGGGTACCATCTCTACGCTAGCACATCGTGCCAGATCTCTGTACTGTCAGATGATGAAGATCTAAAAAATGAACTACGACATCTACAAAGCACCTTCACAAGTAATGGCTACTCGTCGAAAACTATTAATAAGCATCTTACCACCGCCATCAAAACAACTCAGAAACACAAGACAATCCCAAAGGTTATATCTCCTTACCATACATCAGCTCGCTCTCCACGAAACTAAGAAGAATTTTACGAAAGTTCAACATAAAAACCTGTTTCTCTACTCTTCCTAACCTAAGATCGATTTTAAGCAAATACAAACAAGCTCACAACCATCTACAATTCCCAGGAGTGTACAAAATCACGTGTGACTGCTGGAAGCAATACTACGGCCAAACTGAAAAATCCATCCTCCTACGTCTAGAAGAACACCAGCGGGACATTGTCTACAAAAGAACTAGAGCAAGTGCCCTGTCAAGCCATGTGCTGTTTTCAGTAAACACAAATGATGAAGGCCGTCAACATGAGATAAACTGGACAACAACCTCAAACCTCCATATATGCCGTGACGAGGTGGAGCGCCGCATAGTCCAGTCTAAGGAAATTGTTATGGACCCTCATCACATAAATAATAACCTTAGCTATAATCTACCGGACTCTTTCAGCTCTGCTATCCGATATTGGCACACTCGTGAAGTCAGACGCACGCAGATGCCCAACAATAGAACTTCAACACGGACTATAGTTACAGTTCAAAGCTAACTGAATTTTATAACAGTCGTTTTTATAGTGATACGATGTTTCTTATGGTGTTTATTTGCTTTCTATGTTCCCACGCCTGAAGAAGTCGGACAATCCGATGAAACCTGTTGCGTTTTGAATAAATTTAATTGTTATTCTAGTCTCGGTTATAGTCAGTATATATAAATATGAATAAAGACGGTAATTGCTACTCTTAAAAACAAGAAGTAATCATACTCAAATATATGTGTTTCTGTAATTACAATGAAAAGCCAAACGGCTAGTTTTCTGGCAACTTAATAGATATTAAAGGGATAAAAATCCTGTTGTTATATACTGGCTATATAGCAACATAGGATTTTTATCCCTTTAATATCTATTAAGTTGCCAGAAAACTAGCTGTTTGGCTTTTCATTGTAATTACAAAATATAAGCACACCTTTATGGCATTCGTATAGTGCAGGTATGTAAGTTCTTTTCACTAAGCTTTGATATCTTCCAGGTCTACCTACTCACTGATGAGACCCCAAAAAAGGTTGAAACCGGTCTGGGTAGTGACCTCTCCTCATAATGTAATTACAGTATTACATCTCCTAGGAGCTGTGTTTTACATTATGTTTTACATTATGAGAGAATATCAAGAATAGTGAGGGAGCTTGCTCCACCTTTGCTTCGAATTGCCTTCGCCGATAGTTTTTTGGCATTGAAACTCATATAGATCGTAGTTCTCGATCTTGAGTTTCACTTATGGCTATATAACAACATGGGATTTTTATCCCTTTAATATGTGTTTGTGTTTATCTAGCAAAATTTATTGACTTTTTCACATTTAGCTGTTCCATAAAAGTGTTTCACAAAGAAGGAAAAATAAACGGCAGAAACCATGCGCTCCTAGATAAAAGGAAACATTACAGGTACTTAAGTAAACGCTTGCAAGAAATAATTATTTCCCAGAAATGCCTCCTCGAACTCAAGTCACGTGAGTTAGTGCCTTCGGTTAAATGCCGAGAGCAATGCGGTTTCGCTGAAGTAATTAGCAGTCACATGGCAGGTTTGCGATAAAAATTATACAATAAAAACCGTTTGCGAGTAGGGTACATCAACAGGTTTCACCATACATTAGAGATAAATCGTCATAGTTTAGGGATAGTTTTAATATTATTTCAAACAAGAAACATTCTTACGGCCGAGAGATGTGAAAATTTTAAGGCTAAAGAAGTCAAACACAGCCGTGCTCTAAAACTTAGTTTTGTTAATATGTATAGTTAACTATGTTAAATTCATTCAGTTTTAACACGGATGATTTAAAAGCTTTTAATTATTATTATCTTCATAACAGAAAACATTCGGAGGAACTATTTACAGGTATATACATATGTACATAGCATGCAGGGCCGTCCGAGAGTATCTGATGCCCCTAGGCAAAGAAAATTTAGGCACCCCTATGCATTGTCTCTTTCTATATACAGGGTGTTCGGGATAAATTTGACAGTTTCGTAAGGAAAAAGAAAATCTTCTTTGTATCTATTAAATTTAATGAATTGACAAAAAAACATTACAGGCAGAGTTAATTACAATACTATCAACAAGATTTACTCAAAATAACCACCATTAGCATCGATCACAGCTTCAATTCTGCTTCGGAACCTCGAACAAGCTGATGCTACAGTCTCCCTGGGAAGGGCCGCAAAAACTGTTTTAATTTTATCCATTAACTGGGCTTTTGTATTACTGGAAGTGCGATTGGTGTCTTTTTCAACTGCGCCCCATACAAAATAATCCATGGGGTTAAGGTCTGGGGAGTTTGGAGGCCAAACATTTGGACTGGTGAAGTCGTAGAAATTTTCAGACAACCATTTTTGACTTTTCCCAGAGGTGTGGCAAGGGGCCGAATCCTGCTGCCATACATACGGCCTACCATTGGCTACCCTTGTTATCCAGGGCTTGACTACAGTTAGCAACTCCACGAACAAAGCCCGATTTCCAATGCCAGGGTTCTTCAACACCTGTTCCTGCAGATTTGCGAGGAATTCTGCTGTACGAACGCAATCAGATCGTCTGCTAGGGATCTTTATTCTTGCTACATCCTCGTAGTAACCATTGCAAGTCTCTAGTTCATGCCTGATTGTTTTTACTGTATTCAGGGAGCATTGGGCAGCAGTCGTAATATCCTTATTTTGATGGCGGGCACGAATCATCATGATACAAGTTATTCTCTTCCATGATTCAGGTGGGTTCCAGCTATCCATCCTTTCTGACATCTTGTATATGAATGAAGAAGGGTCCAAACTTTTAAATGAAGAGAAGTGTGTGTTAATACATGTAACTTACGAAAAAATATAATTAATTATAAATATGTCAAATTTATCCCGAACACCCTGTATATTTTGTCATACTCACACAAACATAATCCCCGAATTCTTAGCGCTCCTTGGTGACTGCCAAGGTTCACCTTCGAAAACATACAAATCATAGAAATAAAAGATCCACCATAAAAAAAAAAAACATGAAAACAAGCCCATAAACTTTACTCTGAAAGGTAACAATAATCATGGAATAAAAACTGAAAACTAAAAATATAATGTACACGCAGGGCCGGTTTTATCATTAGGTGAACCTTGGCAATCACCAAGGAGCGCTAAGAATTCGGGGATTATGTTTGTGTGAGTATGACATTATAGGGGCGCTAAGATTTTGCTACATAGTTCGAAGAAAAATTACAATCTTCGAAAAAAAAATAGTAAAAACCTTGATTAATAATTATTTTTATAAGTATCCGCATCTGTAGGTGTACGTGTACTTGTGTGAGTATGACAAAATATATAGAAAGACAACGTATAGGGGCACTTAAATTTTCTGTGCCTAGGGGCATCAGATACTCTCGTACCGGTCCTGTCCAGATGCAATACATTATTGTTATCATTATAATTCCTTTGATGTTTCTCATGTTTCCTTCCTTTAACCAAAATAGTGTGTGTTCTGCGTATAAGCTCTCTCTATGAGTTTTGCTCTTGCACTTAGAGTTTTTAGGTGTAAGTTTTGAAGACCAAGTCCTCCAGCTTCTATATCGTGAAATATTGTTGACCTTCTTATGGGTTCGTATTTTGAGCCCCAAATAAATTGTGCACATTTTCTGTGAATTCTGTCTATACGAACTGAACTACGGAGGGATGTGATGGTATGGTTTGTTTTTTCTGCTTTGGCCACGGAAAAAATCTGTTTCGAGGGTCTCATTGGTCAAATTCTGCTCAGATGACGTAGATTGTAATGCTCGTTGTGACGCGATTAACTTATAATCTTTACTTGTAATATGAAATAAGCGCGTTCATGGCCAATGTGTTTATGTGATTTATCACCATAATTATTGTCTGCTATGTTGGCAGCAGTGAAATCACTGCCAGTGATGTTATACATTATCATAGCCCTCTAGAATCTAGATACATATGCCATATGACTTTGCTCAACGTCAACGAATAAACGCTACGAGTTGGTTGTTTTTTACGTCGAGTTTGACTTGAATTTTCATTGTTTAAAGGAGAAGTTATGACATTTTTTTCATAGGAAGAGGTACGATAAGTTATAGCCCACGCTTTAGAGATCTCCACTTGGAAACTTGCCAAGAATAGTCGATTCATGCTGAAGGGGAGAAAGAAATGAAGGCGTACGAATTGGGCGCCAACACGCAAAATCATGTGCTTTATAGGTAAAATTTTCCAACTGTTATACAAGCAACATAGTTAACTACAATGATCATAAAAGAGAAGTTAATTTTCCTACCTGTAATAATAAACAACTCATCCCACAATACGGACTGATTACCCTATTATCGGAATGGATTCTCCTTCTGTTGACATGCGCAGAAGTGTCGAAGGGTCTCTCTAATCTGTGGGCAAACTGTATTATTATGTTCGATGATTGAGAGATAGCGTGTTCTTAAATAAAAGAAAGAGAACAGTAGCAAATAGGGAATGAAATTAAAACGTTTTTTTCGTATCATCCGAAACGGAAAGCTCTTTCATTTTATGCATTTAGGGGAGGAGATGACTTTCATATTCGATAAGTGTATCCCTCTTTAGACTTACCAAAAGGTGGCAATCCTAACAGAGAGTGTATAGGATTGCCACCTATACACTCTCTATAGAGAGCTATAGAGAGTGTATAGGCGGCAATTATTATATTATTTATATTATTATATTATATTATAATATAATATATTATATTATTATATTATAATAATATAATATTATTATAATATAATAATATAATATTATTATAATATAATAATATAATACTTTATACTATAATACTTTATAATAATATAACATAAATGTGGCATTATTTAATTTATTTATATTATTATTTTGTTTGTTTGTTCCACTCAATACAAAATAAGAGACGTATTTTAGAGTGCTTCCAGTACCCGGTTCTTGATCCCTTCTTGTAAGATAGCTCAAAAATGTGTTACAGAGGCTGGTAACATAGTTTTTGAGCTTTTAAAATAGTGCAGCTTTAGTTTTAGCAGACGAATCATTTATTTTATTTTATTTAATAATATTTTCATCTCCATTCCTCAGTAGTATATATAACTGATGTGACCATTTTTGTCTGACACACAAAAAGGACATTTTTACCCCCCCCCCGCTTCTATTTTTCATAATTTATAATAAACTTTTGTAGTTGTACGATAATATTTATTTAATAAATTAATAATTCGCACAGTAGTTTACCTTACATACGCATTTCAATTCGTAATATGAAAATTATCATGAATTTATTTTAAAAATATCCTCAAATGTATTAGTAATGTAATTACATAAATATGAGCAAAAATTAACAGTTCTAATTGATATAATTGTCAGACGATAAAATCTTTAGTAATTCAAGCGTGAAAAATGGAAATTAAATTGGACAAATAGATTTTTTCTGTAACTCAGCATTAAATAACACTTCCGTGTTTGTCCATTCATTTTTGAATAAAATATAATAACACAGTGTATTAAATAATTAAAGTTTAAAAAACAACATTTCACGAAGGGGAAAAAAATTAAGAAAAACTATCAACGCACATCATCAACAAGCATTAATAGACATGTGATAGCGTTGTGTAGATTAGTATTGCCACGCACCTGCATGCGTCTTTTAATTTTGACTGGGTGAGTGAGCTCAAAAGTGAGACAATTTCTCAAAACCAGAACATTTTGGTTCACTTTTGTCACAAAAGTGTGACACGGACCTAAAAATCGGAACGTGTGGTCACCTCAAGTATAGTGTGCTTGGAGGAACGACTTATGTCCTTTGGTTGGAAAGTTAACAGTATTTAATAAATTATTCAATATTTAAATATATGTAGGATATTGATATATTTTATATACCGAAAAAAAAAATAAAAAATAAAATATATATATATATATATATATACACACACACAGTGCTATTCAATAGAAATAATCTAAACTAAATAAAGAACTTTTATCAAAAACATTCAAGCCAAATTTTCTGTAATTTTATTTATTCTTATGGCAAAAATAATACAATACAGCTACAAGTTAATGTCCAGAAAGTGAACCCAGGGCCTCATCCGTCACCTTGTGGATATGATGGAGGTTACCATGAAATTGGCGCCTTGGGCAGCCATTCACAATATGAGTGATCGTCTGGGCTGTGGGGAATAGTCACAATAAGGGTGGTCTGACACTTTCCATTTGTGTAGCCACATCTGCCCTGGTTAGTTCTGATCATGTTGACAGATGATCAAATCTTCCTAGGAAGAGCAAAACCTGACTGCTGAACACAAGGATCTTCAACCAGAAAGCCATTTGTTGGGAGATTGTTGGACCAGTGTTCTCTGCAATGGATCAGAAAGGGTTTCTTGATTTTAGGTGAAGTCTGGGTGGATTTTTGAGAGTCCACGGAAGGGACAGGAGCGGATTGCTGATTACTTTATTAAATTCTTTAATCGAGGCTTGTCTTCGTATATTTGATGTATCAATGTTGAATAGGACAGGCAGCCAGGAGAAATGGGTGCTTCTCAGTATCCCCTAATTGTGAGCTTTAGCTGGGTATCTATGATGTTAGTGTGCACACCTTTCCAGACGGGGGGGCACAATTTTCTGCTGCAGTCGTTAGAATGCGATGGCTAAATTAGTCATCGCATTCTAACGACTTTAGGACTTCTGCCCTACAACCCCAGGTTGTTCCAGAAAGTCTTAAAATGATATTATTTCTCACTTTAATTTTGTTCGACAGGTTGGTGATGTGCCTTTTATAGGTTAAGCTAATATTCAAGCTCACTTAAGGTATTTCGGGTGAGGCTCATGTTCTACCATCTCGCCGCGGAAAGAGAGATTGAGGTGTCGATTTGCCTCTGCGTTATTTAGGTGGAATGCTATGGACACATTTCTTGTTGGATTTCAAGGTTCTTTCCAGGTTGGCAAAGGAGGTAGACTGGTGTAAGATCGCTAGGTCATCAGCGTACATGTATTTGCTTGAGCTGGTATGTCGGACATTAGATGCTCAAGAGTAGAGGGGCTAACACAGAGCCCTGTGGGAGACTGTTGTGGAGGAATCTGGGCTTGCTCTTTTTTCCAACAATATGGACCCCTGTTGGAGAGAATAGATTCAAAAAGCTGGAAAGTGTTTTTTCACAGCTTAAAGGTGGAGTAAAGCAAGGAGATAGGCCATAGATTCTTGATATTATTTGAATCTTTCCCTGGTTTGAGCACAGCAATTATTTTGGCTACCCGCCATAATTTTGGTATTTCTCCAGTTGTAATTTTTGAGAACAGGGCAGCCAACCATGTTTGACCTCACTGGTCTAGATGTTTGAGAAACTCGGAGAGGAGACCAACCACTCCTACAGTATTGCCATTGTTGGTGAGTTGTAAGGTTTCCTGTACCTCTCCCAGAGAACTGGGCATACAAGTTCGAGAAGCTCTGGGCCCATCTTCAGGTTTTTTCTGATGACAGCTTGCATGGCTATTTTCCTGGTAGAGCTGGGACGTATCTTGGAGTTTTCATTAGATGATTAACCATTTGGTCTGGAGTTGTCTGTGTGGTTTGTATGTTGTTGGTTCTGCAAAACCTAATTTTCTCAGTGTCACTTTCCCAGGAATGTGACCAGCTTTCCTGGCTAGTTCTTGGTGAAGACAAGTTCATGGATGGTTGATATCATTCCATCCTTTCTATTTTTGTTAAGTGTTGCTATGAACTCCTTAGCAGCAGTTGGGTCTTCAGTTTTTTCATATTTGGCTAAAAGTTCCTACGTTTCCTTGCTCCAGCATGCAATGTACTGTTTTCTGTAGTCTCCAGGAATAGAGGTATTGACTGTAGTTTTGATTAACTTCTCAAATCTGCTGTAGCTATTAAGGATGGGTGGTATTGTTGAACTGATTTGTTTCTCAAATACGAGGGCGGTCTGAAAAGTTTACGGCCTCGACCATAGATGGCAACACTATCGGGAAGATTTTTTTTCTAAGTTGGTACATCTATCATAAGCATCCATGTGAACTTTCAAGTTAGTCTATCAAGTAGTTTGTTTTATACAGTCTGAAGCAAAGGTCTTTGCTTCAGATTGTATAAAATTCAGATAAGACCTTTGCTGTCTGAAGCAAAGGTCTTGTCTGTATCTCTTGAAATGGATAAAATTGGGTATCGTGCGTTTATAAAATTCTTTGTAAAAGAAGGTTTAATGGCAAAAGAAATTCATTGGAAGTTCATAAAAGTTTATGGCCACCCTTCTCCTTCGTTTTCAACAATTAAGAAATTGGCTGCCGAGTTTAAACGTGGCAGCACCAGCCTTGAAGATGATCCACGTGAAGGACGTCCACAAAGTGTAACAACACCAGAAATCATTGATCAAGTGCACGATATGGTATTAGATGATGGGCGAGTCAAAGTGCGTGAAATTGCTGAGACTATACGCATTTCAAAAGAACGTGTAGGATATATTGCATGAAGAATTACAAATGAAAAAGCTTTGTGCATGATAGGTGCCCCACTTGCTCACAGCAGATCAACTTGCATGAAAATCTTTGAACAGTGCTTGGAGTGTTTTAACAAGAATAAACTGATTTTTTGCGTCGATTTATTACTATGGATGAGACGTATTCACCATTGCATGCCAGAATCCAAACAGTAGTCAAAACAATGGAGAGAACTCAGTTGTTCAGCGCCAAAGAGGATAAAATCAGTTCCATCAGCAAGAAAGCTCATGGCATCGGGTAAAACAATAACCGGGAATATTATTCCGATATTTTAACCAGACTAGACGAAAAAATTCTTGAGAAAAGACCCGGTTTGCAAAAGAAAACATCATCTTTCTTCAGGACAATGCACCTGTCCACAAAGGTGTTTTGGCAACGGGAAAATTAAGGGATCTGCACTATGAATTGTTGGAACATCCATGCTATTTCCCAGATTTGGTTCCCTCTGACTTCTATCTCTTCTCAAAACTAAAATACTTTCCTCGCTGGTCAGCGTTTTTCTTTGAATCAAGAGGTAATTACAATTGTGCAGGGGTATTTTGCATATCTTACTGAGAACCACTACAGGGACAGGATAATGGTGCTGGAGCATCGCTGGAATAAATGTATTAGTCTTAAGGGAGAATATCATATATCAGCTAACGCCTTTTTATTCCCGTATACAGGGAGTAGGCGAGGCCATTTAGCCCTATCTAACTTTTGGAGACTGAGTGGGCAGTTCAATCTCCACTGGTACCAATCAGAGATAGATGGCCCAAGGCTATCACTAATTAAGTGGTACACAGTGAAGAGAGACGGCTCAAATGTGCCGCCATCTCGTGGTCACCTAACCCTAACACAATATATTTAATGTCTGAAATAATGTGGGTTCTACCGTCTATTTTCTTGAGTTTACAGGACGAAAAACCCGAGTTTCCGGGAAGAAAAACCCGCTTTCCCGTGCCAGAGATCGACTAACTCGGGAACCGGTCGAAAAAAGGCTTAGAAAAATTTCCTCTAGTCGCCGACTAGACTCGAAACCAAGTCTTCCTTCGTGCGGCCAAGCGCAGTGGTGTGCAAAGGCCACATCCACTGAGCTACACAGGCTTTTTAATGGAGAATATGTTGAAAAAAAAAAAAATAATTTTGAAATTATAAAATCGTTTTTTCATTATTAGGCCGAGAACTTTTCAGGCCACCTTCCTACATTCCAGTTGGATCTGCGAAGGTTCCATCTAGCAATTGCTGTTTCATTGATGATTGGAATTGATGTGCCTGTCTCTATTAGTGTAGGACAGTGTTGGCTGTTAGGGAATCTGTGGAGGATGGTTCTGGTTGTTGACAGAGGGTGGTCTTTATTGACTAAGCACAGATCTCGGATGTAGGTTCTGTTTCATCTGGCTGAGTGAAAAGTGCCTTCTTGCCTTGCATCGTAGATCAGATATAGGTTATATGTATCCATCCAATTAACCAGATTCTCACCATCTTGATTGTTAGAGGAATATGAGAGTTTAAGTCACCAACATAAATAGCAGAATGAGGTGGCGGCCGATTCATCTGGTCAGGCCAGAATTGCGATGGTGGTTTATAGACGTTGTAGATAGTGGTATTTAGAATTTTAATACCAATGGAGGATCCTGTTTCAGTCACACGTTGAGTCCTTGGGTCTGTCGGATGTAGGTTGCCAGGCCATGCTTGGGAATGCAGTTAAAAGAATTAGGCCTGTGATCTTTAGTCTGTTGAGAATTGTGCCAAGCACGTGGGTTTCTGGAGAGCCAAGACGTCGATCGCTTTGTCTTTGGCCATTTTGCCGATGACTTCGGTTTTTAATTTAACTGGCATAGTCCTTCTATGTTTAAGGAACAGATCTTCAGAGAGTGTTGTTTAGGGGACTGTGGCTTATTTTTCGTAGTTTGCTTCCTCCCAAACAAGCCACGCGATCTCTGTTATTTGGGCGACGATCGAACCGGCATGGAGTTTTTTTGGGGGGTTGTGTATTTTCTGCGGTTGTTGCATGTGGTCCAGCAGCTTGGTACTTTTGGACACTTGGTTAGAGACATTAGCTTCATGCTACCAGTGTGACATCTCTGGGAATTCATGCATCTGAAGCACCAGCAATGTACCATGAAGGAAACACTACTAATTGGGGGGGGGGGGGCAAGGCAAGACTGTATGAATCCACCGATCTTCTGTAATGGAAAAAAGGACAGAAATCTATGGGGAATACGAACTCAGGTCTTTCCAACAGTATCAGCAACATCAACAAAGCTTATCAGTGTTATGAATTAAAATTGGAGGCCAGGATACTTATATAGATCGGTGGAAAGAGTTGTGTGAAGCAATATCCAAAAATTATCAATATGCAAAGAAGATATACTTCTGTAAGAGACAAAGCCAGGATTTGTAATATGTACTTAGCCTGTCGATTGTGGTATAAAATACACAATATACCATACCACGGACAATGGGCAGTTAAAATTTATAGGCTCTTTGCGATATACATATGGGGTTTCACAATACGAATCAATGCGGCTACTACACTCTTCCACAAAATAGAAACTGGTGACCTAGGCCTAGTCAGTATACACCTGAATGCATTAATAACCAGAGTCATAACTATAGTAAAAACACATAATAAGTCATACACGGATATGCAATTGCTTTCCTATACAAATGCCTTCCTGACAAAGTCATCAGTTCTCTTCCTTCGATTAACAAAGACCACTTCGAATGTTCATTGAAATGGCTGAGGGAAACCGGTTTGTAGAAAAAAATTACTGCATAGAGAAGTTACTAAATACCAACTCAAGAGAAATATATGCAAAACTTTCTAGGTCCACTTTCCCTATACCTTAGTACCGAGAGGAAAAGAGAGGAGAGATCATTCTAAACCCCCATTTTAAACAATATACTGTATTCCGATTTTCAATAAGTTCATTTTATAAAACGTTTTTCTTCAAACTACTGCATGATGCATATTTGCAGAGCAAACCATATTGGGTTGATTCAAACTTAACGACCGTTTTTATTGATTCTAAATTTATTCAACAATACAGTACTAAAATACACTCAAAACATGTTTAAATGATCATTTTGAAGCATAATCGCCATCTACTTCATAACTACTTCCCATTTGTCAGCGACAAGGTCGTCCAAATCATCGTAGACTTTGCCTATCTGCAAATTTTTGAGCGAACGATTGATTGATAATCTGTAAGAGCTTCAGTGGGAGAATATGGTGGGTGCTCAAGCAGTTCCCATCCTTTGTAGTTGATTGATTGAATTACTCGATGTTCGACATGTGGCTTGGCATTGTCATTGTGAAACACGATGTGGTTCTTCTTGCGAGGACGTTTGACTTTGATAGCGGCTTCCAAGCAATCGAGTTGAGCCAGATAGACGTTGCTGTTAATGTTGTACTGCTTTTTTCTATTTCTGTCAGGAACAGGCCATTCCTGACAGCTTGCAAAGGAGCTTGATCATCAAAATCAGACTGACGACCCTTCCTTCCTCATCTTCTAAGCTTGTGTTGTTCGGATATGAAATGATTGAACCATCTTCTGACTTGTCTTTCACCGATTGTTCCTTTACCGAAGAGTTCGTTGATATCACAAAATGCTTCAGTGGCAGTGTGACGTTTCTCGAAGTGATAAAGCATGATATCACGAATATGAACGTGGTTATCGACACACATTCTTATTAAAAGGATGTAAGGGACATTATTCTGAAAAACGATTGAGACAAAATGCTAAATTAGAAAGATTCGAAAGGCACTAATAAAAACGGTCGTTTAATAATAAATTTAGTTTAATCCTTTATCCAAGTGTGAGCAAGCAAAGTTTGCACCTGAAAATGTCTTCAGGATTGGGGTGAGGTGGTACAACACCAGGGCAACTCCTTGCAAAGGTGGAGCAAGCTAACATCACTCCTATCTCAGTATCTCCCATAATGCAAAATACATCTCCTTGCGGACGTTATTTTTCATCAACCCAATAGTTGATGCAAAATAACGTTGCCCAAAAAGCATACTGTTGATGGCCCTACACCCTGTCACTTTTATAAAGAACAAGAGGCACTTTACCACATGATGATTTATTGTAAAAAAAAAAAAGCGGAGAAATCTGGAGTATTGTGAAACAATGGGCGCGACAGACTCCAATTATAAATCAAAATATATTATTTTTGTTAAATGAGAAGAAGCTAAGTAGAGTATAAACAATCATGATTATTATAACGATGTATACTATTTGGTCATACAGATGTGACTGTAATAGCTTCAAGACGCAATAAGGAACTTTATCCTTTGGAAAAAGATCAATGCGGGAGTCCTTAGTTCACTTCCCATCAAACTAACCAAGTCACCATGTCACCTAGATAACCAAACAGGAGGATCTTTTAATGTGTGTGTGTGTGTGTGTGAGAGAGAGAGAGAGAGAGAGAGAGAGAGAGAGAGAGAGAGAGAGAGAGAGAGAGAGAGAAAGCAAACAAAAAAAACGAAAACAGGAGCGAACTTACATATAAATCGCGATGGATTGCAAGAAGTAATTTTGCAAAATTAAATAGTTGTAACAAATAATAATACCCTTCAGGATAAAAGCAGCTACATATATTGTAAATATGATTATTATGATAAAGTTGTCTCCATGGAGTCAGAAGACATCACAGAAGACCCTACATCGACACACTGACCATTCGCAGCATACCTATCATATTTCTCCTTAAATTCATTAACGGACTAAGTATTCACAACCACCTCTGGTAACGGATCCCACACATTCACCACCCTCCAAGCAAAAAAATATTAACCACACTCTTACACAATCTCTAGGGATGACCCCTGATTCTCTTCCTTCCTGCACTGTTCAGAAAAAAGTCATCAGTATCAATCCTATAAAATCCCTTTAATAATTTATATGGAGCCTACAATTTTTCCTCGTAGGAAAAATTGCAACAATCTTTGTAACTCGCCTCCGGATCATTGCGGTCTTATTAATGCCGAATAAAACGGGACAGTAACTTCCCTATCCCTGCTTTGTCAGTGTGTTCTTCAACAACATGTAATTTGATGGGATGTTTTGGCAACCTTTCCAATATGCCATCTCCACTTATGCTCTCTCTCTCTCTCTCTCTCCACAATAACCCCGAAGTCCTTTGCTTTGTCATCTTCTTGCAGTTCAGTTCCGTGAATATGGTACAGAGCATGTGACCTCATCCTTCCGAAGTGGATTATTTGAAGCCCTTACACTTGGCCACGTTAAACTCACAGCCATTTACCTTAGCACATACCATCAGCCTATTTAAGTCATCCTACAAGATATCTACATCATTTGAAGCTCTTACCAATTTTGCATCATCAGCAAACAAGTGAATATTTCCTTTCAAAATATTTCCAATATCATTAATATACAAATTTATGTACACTACTCACCTGCCTTCTTCTGGACTCGGCTCCTCTATACCATCTTTGATATCTATCCATCAGCCACCCTCTAATCCAAATCACCAGCTTCCAATCCATTCCAATTTGCTCCAATTTATGCAACAGATGTGGAAAATCCTGTCAAATGCCCTTTGCGAGGTCCAGCAGTATCACCGAGTAAACACTTCCTTTATCCAACTGCACTGTTACTTTATTATAGAAAGTAAGTTACTAAGGAAAGGCCTACCCTTCACAAACTCATGCTGTCCCTTATAAACCATCATATTTCTTTCCTTAGCCAACATTCCTGATATACTGATTGGCCTATAATTTGCTACTTCTGTCTTGGAGGCCTCCCTTATGCAGTGGAATTATTTTCCCCTCTTTCCACTCTATTGGAACTTTACCAGAACTGAGGCTTAAACTAAATAGCTATTAGAGGAGGTGCTAATTCTCTTGCACATTATCGTAACGCATGGGTGATGTGCCATCTAACCCTATGCCATTAAGGTTCTGTAATATTAAGCACCTCTATTTCTTCTATCTCTAGACTCCAAAATGATTACTAAGTAACTCAACTATTTGATTTGCTTCTGTTACTTCCCTATCATAAACAATTTTTAAAAACATCTTTCTGTAGTTATTCATCCTTTTGAGTTAGCTTCCTTTCATAAACAGCTTTGGCCTTCCTTATCATACAGATAACTCTCTTTGCCTGTACGTTGTACTGCTCATCACCTTTTTCTTTATACTTCCTCCACAATCTTTTCTTTATCTGCAACTCTTGCTTAATAATATTATTCATCCATCTTGCTCCTACTTGTTTTCTCCTCCTGACTGTGGGAATACAATATGGTACTGCTTTCTTTAAACACTCTTTGACAATCTTCCACGCACTGTCAACATCTCTCCCCCTTCAAATTCTCATGCCATAGCACTGCTGAAAACCAACTTCTGAGCTGGTCATAATCACCAGCCTTGTAATTCCACATCTACCCCTTCCTAACAGAATATTCAGCACATCTTACAATCTCCCAGGTTAAGACTACATGATCGCTTTCCCCAAGTGGACTGAATTGGTTATTGATATGTTAGATGTGGTCATAGCATCGGAGAATGCATCGACCTCTTGTCCCTTCCATTACATGCTGTCTCAGGTGGCTATCTCTGAACAACTGTATAAACTCCATTTCCCTCTTCCTTGTGACCATTCCTTCTTCCAGTCTATGTCCGCATAGTTAAAATCCCATAATAATTATTCGACCTTCACTCATCATGCTAATTTGCCAATGCATACCATCTACATTCTTCCTTATGCCCTCTGGATTATGGCAGCAACCAATTACATATTTCCCTTGTTAATCTCTATCTCACACCAAACAGTCTCAAATGAACTGTCCTCTGCATACCTGTCATCTTGAGGTATATACTGTTCAACCAGAAATGCGACACCTCTCGACACTTCTGCGCATGACAGAAGAGGAAGAATCCATTCCGATAATAAGATAATCAATTCGTCTTGTGGAATGAGTTGTTTATTATTACACGTCGGATAATTAGCTTTTCTTTTATGAACATTCTAGATTTTAAAGTGGTGGCTATTTTTCTTGTATAACAATTGAAAAATTTTACGTATAAAACACGTGATTTCGCGTGTTGATCACGAATATGTACATAACCTTATTCCTTTCTCCCCTTCAACAGAAATGACTCTTCTTGGCACAGTGCCAACTGTGGTTCTCTCATCTGTGGGCGTTCTGTACTGTGTTTATTATTCGTTTAATAAAAAATAGTAACAACAAAGCTACGGAGGCTCTAATGGGAATCGATATTTTTGTAAATTATTATAAATACATTACTGAACAAAGATAAAAATTTTTATAGAACTATTGACAGCAGAAGGCTTTATAATTATGTACTATTGAAAATTCCACGAACAGTTACGCTTAGTCATTTATTACATTCGTTTTGTATGGGTTGGTGGCAACTGTTGTCATGATGTCTGTTAACTGTTTTAACTAGGCGTATTGCTTACCGGTTTATTTGTTTTTCCGGAGTTTTATAGCCGAGTTTTCAGAAAGAAATTTCAACCGAAAGAAGACCGCATATCGAACACGGTCTTTTGTAGCCAGAGGACGCCTGTTGCTTTCTCTTTTACACTTAGGCTATCCATACCAGGGATTATGTCCAGTGCTTTAAAATAATTCAGAATTTTCTTCACTCAAGTACTACATTTTATTGTTTAGTTGAGAAATCAGTTCAGCGTAAATCATGCACATGCGCAAATATAGCTATGTTTCGTCTGCTTGAGTTCATATACCTAACGATTTGTTAATTGCGATTTTTTTATTAAAAATATTGCTTACTCATAAAATGGAAAAATAAAGTACAAATTGACTACAGACGGAAAGAAAACTATAAATATTTGAAAGGTCAAGGTGAAATAGAACATCATATGCACTGTACTATTTGTAATGGTGATTTTTCAACAGACTACCGTGGACGGGATGTAGAGTCTAAGACCCCCCCCCCCCAACTGCTGCATTCGGAATTAGCTCATGAAAATTATGGCAAGTTTATTTATACTTCACTATAAAGAAGTTAAAACCAATTTTTAGGTTTAGAAGTTAACTTTTTGTCTTTTCTAGTACTAATTTTGTAACATACATAATATGTTACACATATATTTCTAAATTTTATAAAGGTATACAAATCATGAAAATCAAAACAACGAGACGAGAAAAGGATAAGCCTCGGCAAATATTAATTGGGATATATGACAAGAAATTATAATTTTTGTTTTAATCTTTTCCCAAAGAATATGCAAACAGAGTTTGCGCGTGAAGTAACTTCACGACTCATCTAATATATTTATAACCAAACGAAGAAACTTACTACAATTATTATCGACGTACCTGTAATTTAAGAGCTCGTCTGTTCTCACGAAGTGAATAGAACCAATTCTATCTGATACAATGTCTATCACACCTCTCTTTCGAGTCATTTGCCTTCGGTGTACTCATTACTTCCTCAACACAGACGTAATCCTGTGTGTTGTATTTACCACCTTTGCAATATGCCTATGGAACAACTCCTTTCGACTATCACGTCTATTTGGAACTTAATACCATTGATGTAATGCGTAGCATGCAACTTCTTCATTTTAAAACGCAGAGCCATTGAACTGGTATCTTCTGCTCATCCCGAAGTGTTACTATATAAGAATTTATTTATGACATATTTCTAAATTTTGCACCATCAACAAACATACTTCAGTAATTCATTTCGCTTTGGAAACTAGACAAAGCTGAAATAGGTGACAGTTTACAACAGAGGCTCGCCTTCATTTATTGGTGTTTATTGATTACTGACTACTTTTACCTACATATTTTTTACGATCAGTTATCGGAGCGTACCAGAAAACATGGGCTTTCTTTATCAGGTAATATTTTACTTTCCAACTTTTGTAAATATCTTAAACATTTTACATGTGAATTTCTTACTGCTGCCAATAGTTTACAAACACGGATATTTATTATTCTTTCTTTTAATGATAGCAGGAGAAGTAATGACTGTAATGAATATATCTGAGGTGATGTGAAGTGACATGAAAGAGCAAAAAAGTAGGGTTGGGAGAGGTATTTGTTCACTTGCAAATGGGGAGGTGAATATTATGAATGAAGTAAATGAGAGAGGAGGTACAACACGAACAGGGAAACGGGGGGGGGGGGAGTTAGGGTGGACGGGGAGAAACTTTATGAAAATGCGGGTGCTGAATTCAGAGGTGAATGTGTAAGCGGACAAACACAGATTGAGATGGCCTGGGATGGGTGTGAAGAGTTTAGGTGTGAGGAAAGTTGTAGAATTGGTGGTAATATAGAGGAAGTGACTGAGGAGGGTACTGAAGAGTCACATCGTAGGAGTGACGTTCGTAGGACTTGTAGAAGCAGTAATGATTTCTTATGCTTATTCACTAATGCTAGAAGTATTCGAAATAAGGGGAACGAAATTGTTGCTTTGCTCCAGTCTGTTCGCCCCAAAATTGTTGGTAGAAGTGAGACGTGGTTAGATGACGATGACATCCTGACAGGAATAGAGATGAACGGATATGATATTTTTCGTGAAGATAGACAGAGAAGAAAGGGAGGAGGAGTACTGTTAATGGTAGCCGATGAGTTGTGCCCATCTAAGGTGGAATTGTAAGGTGCAAATAATGGTCATGGTTTGAGGCGGTATGCTGTGAGGTAGAAGTAAACAGGATGAAATATTTAGTTGGGTGTTGCTATAGACCTGGTAATATGGAGGGTAATGAGAAGGAAATGTATAGCCAAATTGGCCTAGCTAGCAAGAAACGAGTTATCATTATGGGCGACTTTAATTATGGTGATATAGACTGGAAACAAGAGACTGCATCTGGGGGTAAAGAAAATGAATTTTTGGAGTTTTTGAAAGATAATTATCTTAGGCAGGTAATTATCTTTCAAAACGTAACGGAGGGTACACGAGGATCAAGAGTATTGGATTTGATAATCACATCAGATGATGTTATTATAAATGAGGTGTCAAATCTTCCACCAGTTGGTGAGAGTGATCACTTGCAGGGTGACCAGTCACTCGAGGACATCTGTTAGAATGGGATATATGTGGAATTATAAGACTGGTAATTACGAAAAGCTCAGGAAACAGCTTGCGATAATAAATTGGAAAGAGGAACTGGATGGAAAGGATATCAATGCTGCTTGGGCCATACTCAAGAACTATTTGGTGGAGGCAATATCAGAGTGTATTCCAAGGGTCAAGAGGGTAAATAGAGTGGGTGTAAAATAGATGAATCAAGAGATAAGATATGCAATCTGGAAGAAGAAGGTATTATGGAAAAAAAACACAAAATGAGTATTTATAACAACCAGTTGCACGAGAAGTACAAAGAGCAGGTGAGGGAGGTGACTAGTTTGATAAGGGTAGCAAAAATGCAGTATGAGCAGCAGTTAGCTAAAGCGGCCAAAAAAAATCCTAAGGAGTTTTTTCGATATGTCGCCAGTAGAAGAAAGAATGATTATGGTAGGATGGGATTGATTGGAGAAAAAGGAGGAATGATAACCGCTGCGGAGGATATAGTTGAGATATTTAGTGAGCAATTTCTAAAGGTATTTCATTCTTGTGAATGTGGCATCATGCAGAACTTGAAAGCAGTGGGAAAGGAGGAGGAGGGACTGTTAGTAAGTGAACAGGAGGTATATGAGGAATTGAATAGACTTGATGTAAATAAGGCTGTGGGACTTGATACTATTTCACCACGTGTCTTCAGGGAATGTGCCAGAGAGTTAACAACAGCTTTTGTATATCTTTTCAACATGAGTCTCACTGGGTGAAGTTCCAAAAGAGTGGAAAGAGGGTAAAATTGTTCCAATTTATAAGGGAGGTGATAAGAGTAAGGCTTTGAATTATAGACCAGTCTGTGTGTCTGGAGTTGTGGTCAGGGTATTAGAGAAGTTAGTTAGGAATAAGATTCAGAATTGGGTTGACAACAGAAAAATACTCTTTGGCGGCCAGCAGGGATTTACTAAAGGAAGATTGTGCTTTAGCAACCTGCTTACTTTTTTATAATAAAGTGACAAATGCGTTGGATAAGGGTGTTGCATATACAGTGGTATACTTAGATTTTGCAAAGGCGTTTGATAAATTGCCACATGACAAGCTGGTAATTAAATTGGAACGGATGGGGCTGAACAGTAGATTGGTTCGCTGGATTGGAGATTGGCAGTCTGATAGGTATCAGCGAGTTGTCTATGGAGGAGCGATATCCCAGAAGAGTAAAGTTACTAGTGGTGTACCTCAAGGGTCTGTTTTGGGTCTATTGCTGTTTAATTTGTATGTAAATGATATCTGGAGAGGTCTGAATGGTGATGTACAGTTGTTTGCAGATGATGCAAAGTTGGGGAGAGCTATCAGGAGTAGTGTGGATGCTGTAGCTTTGCAAGAGGACTTGAATACACTGGCTGAATGGGTAAATAACTGGGGATGTCAATTCAATGTTTCAAAGTGTAAGGTTTTGAAATTTGAGAAGCAGAGATGAGGTGTAAAGTACACAATCGGTGCAAATATCTTGGAAGAGGTAGAGGAAATGAGAGATCTGGGAGTGATTGTAGACAAGGATCTGAAATTTCTCAGACATGTTACTAAAATAGTGACGACAACACAGCGGATAATGGGAATGATGCGGAGGACATTGACTTGTAGAAGTAACGATGTTATGGTTCCTTTGTATAAGGCTTTGATCAGGCCACATATGGATTACAGTGCACAGATCTGGTCACCTGGTTTTCAAAAAAAGATGAAATTGCTTTGGAAAAAGTTCAGAGGCGATTGACTAAGGTGGTTTCTGGTCTCTGGAATGTAGAGTATGAAAACAGATTGACAAAATGCAATTTGCAGAAATTGGTGGATAGAAGGAGGAGGGGGGATATGATTGAGACATATAAGCTGTTAAGAGGTTATTACCAGATTAATGTCGGGGAGGTTTTGCACAGAATGGGTGAGGATAGCAGGAGAACAAGAGGTCATTCCTGGAAGCTGTATAAGGAGGGTGTGAGCAAGGGAGTGAGGAGGTTTTTTGCATGGAGAGGGGTGAGTGATTGGAATGCTTGCCCGAGAGTGTGGTGTGTGCAGAGACAGTGAATATATTTAAGGCACAGTATGATAAACTGTGTGTATAACAGTGGACCTCCCACGATGAGTCTTTGACTCCATGGAGGTTTTTATAATAATAATAATAATAATAATAATAATAATAATAATAATAATAATAATAATAATAATAATAATTATTATTATTATTATTATTATTATTATTATTATTATTTCTGAGTATTATCAGTTATGTGTAAAATACTGAAATTGGGTCATCTCGAAAAAAAAGGAAAAAAAAAAAGAATGAAATGAAAAAGAAAGTAAAAAAATATTTCAGTAAATTCGGAGTTTTTTTTTTTTTCTTTTCTTTCCTGGCTAGCGTCAAGGAATGTCAGGAAGGTGGGGAACTAAACAGTATGTGTTTGTGACCTTGAATCGTGAGTAACAATGATACTGACGTATGCTTCACCAAGGCCGAGTTGTCATTTACGGGCTTTAAAAGGTCAACATGATGATCTCACTTGATCTCTTGAACTGCAAAGCAGCAATGCCTAACTTAAGCCTAGACATGATCGAAGGTACTTGCTTGTTTAGTTTCTAATAACCTGCCTGCGAATGTGTAACAGGTGATTTTTATTGATTTTTACTTTAGTGCATATATGTGCACTAAAGTAAAAATCAATAATGTAATGTAATGTAATGTAATGTAACTCAGCTTGTCTTGTATATTTGTGTATGCTCCAGATGATGATCTTGATATGAAGATCGAAACGTCGGGATAATAAAAAGAGTTAGTTATAACAACACGGTTGTAAAATCCATAATTTCGAAAATGAAAATTATATTTACCTCCAGCTTGTGAGAGAGACGTAGTGATATCTCTTGAAATTATTGTACAAACAACTGTGCGTGTCCTTTCCACATACCGATGGTCGTGTAGAACGGTCAGCTAATTTTCTGGCCACAAATTAATCTTAACTTTACACCCTAAGATTATAGTTTCCAGTGGAATTATTTGAAGAATAAAGTACTGTGTACACATCAAAAGTGGATTTCTCTACAAGAGTTCAAAGAAAAAAAATTAAACACTGACACTTACGCAGTTTGGAAATGTTGGAGTGCAAATGGCAAGAGATCAGTTTCTGGTTCGGATGCGGAGATAAGCAGAGGAATAAACTGGTTCATCCCTCAATTAAAAAGAAACAAAAAACCACGTTCCAAACTACTATTCACAATATTTCTTACTGATGCATTTAAATTTCTTAAATAAATATTTGCATTTAAATACTTTAATTCTTTTGCCGAAACCCTGTATACTATCAGATGATAAATTATTCTAAATTGTCCACCTCGGAGCGTTAATAATATATAATTTTAACGGTCAGAGTAATGGATTGTTTTCCGTATAACACACAGGGTTACAGGAGCGAATTCTCCATGCTTGCTATGCTTGCTGCGCAAGCTCATTACTTGAGAAAGAAGTGTTTATTTGTTAATAAATGCACGCATTTATAAACATTCCATTTAGGTTTTTATTTTTGTAGACAGAAGACGTCTTAAGCTTGCGAGGCAATAATTGAGCTTTGCGTTGTGTATCGAAGGCCGATGCTTGCTCGTCTAGCCAAAGCTACCTTGGCTTGCTCGGTTTTTGGAGCTTCCAGGTCTTTGCAGCAGCACTGTGATTTCATTCGCGCGCATAGTCATTTCACATCGTCTCACTCTGTTGCTTAAACACGGGCCATACGCAGTCAACGTAACTCTAGCCAGTGAGCTTCAGCCAGCCTTTACAAGTGCGCGTGTTGCTTGGGAAAGTTAAGTTACAACCAACTTTTTATGACGATGTTATTGACCAGTTCATAAAGCGTAGGGTAAAATTTGTATTCAAGTAGGTCAGCTAAATTGATAAAGATAAAATAAATGTTGTATTTGTATGATTAAATGTACACAAAATTCTAAATATATAGTTTTAAATGGTCAGTAATTCATTATTCTGCTAATTAGACTTCAATCACACCTCTCGCTCCCTGAATGATAACAAGAGCAAGCGTGAATTTCAAGACCAGCATTCGCCCCTGCAGGGATACACACAAATAAATTGTATTTGGGATTAGGAAATCGCCTCATTTCTAGTAGGCTGTGGGAATGTACTCAACATTGCTAGGTAGAGATTATGCCTACTGTTTTCCAGAAAGCAGTAGGCATATTTACCCTTCTGGATAAATAAGAAAGCAGTAAAATATTTACCCTTCTGGATTTAGATATACAATCCCTAATTGCCATCATTAATTCCTCTCTATCTCCTAAGCAATATTAACCTATATTCTTTTAAGTTCCTTTTCCCAGAACTGCTTCAAGTTGTTTTCTGAGCTTTTCTCATATCCTGTCCTATAGTTCCATATATATCCTCTTATTTCACACTTCCAGATTAGGCTTGTATGATCACTGTCTCCACGTATGTAAGCCTACACGTGTGAATTTCTACATTTGGAACAACTTTTGTATCTGAAATTAAAATTTAATTCAAATAATTTTTTCCCCAATTACTACATTATTAACAAAGTATTGTTTGTTCTGAAATCGAAGTTTAAAACTTCTATATTTTCAATTAATTGCTTTAATGACATTATAATATCATGGCTTGATTTTGAAAATAATTTTCCTAATATTTTACGTCTCGTGTATACAGTGAAGTCGTACATAAGAATTTCAAATGTGGAGGAATAGTTCTGAAGTGTCCCAGTTCCTTCAAACAGTTTTCTAATTTTAGGACTGACAAGGTGATTGTTTGAAGGCTTACTTATCTAAAGTATGTCAGTACACTTAGCAATCGAAAGGCTAGCGACATGGCTATTAAATGACACGATATTAATAATGGCAAAATCACACTGCGAACGAGGTTGATTCTAAAAATATCAGCGTTCCAAGAATTCTAAACAGATTATACCTTGGTTACAGATCACATGATAATTTGGAAACAACACCACAAATTTGAAAGAAATAAATGCAATGCACTGTACTGTATTTCTTACAAATTTGCGCATATATTAACAAAGAATTTTGTGAAGCCTTCCTACATTAACTGGAATTCAACAAGAATAATTCGATATCTATCATGAGGATCGCAGTTATCATTCGCAATACGAATAAGCATTTATTTATTTATATTTTTTTAAAACAGCAATCACTTCGATATAAACCTGTACATTTATAGAACTTGACGTTTTCCAATTTAGCTAATCTCACCAGTGTATGACTTTCATAATTAATTTTGGAGTTTTTTCTCTAACGGTTTTTGTAAGACTATGTCGGTCTTGCGTGGATGATTCTTGTTCCAATTACCAGGTAAGTGATGTATTTTTACGCTTTTCGTCAAACTTCACTGGCTAGGAATGCACTCAACTCCCGCAGAAATGAGTAATGGAGACCAGTCACAAACCGACTAAAAAAAAAAGTTATAGATAGAAAACTTGTTTATTTCCTTCTTTTGGGACCACTAAAAGGGCGCAAAAACTACATAAATTTTGATATTTAGGATCTTTTCATATCTATTTTAATTACATATTTTTCTCAGCATTTAGAATCGCCGTCATAACAGTTTTAAACATATAACAAACTCTAAATATTTAAGAAATATTTAACAAAAATTTATTTAAAGGTTTATTTAAAGCGAGTTGCGGGATATTATGTTGGACATTTTATCTCAATTTTAAGTTGATGTACAAGCTTGGTATTAACGACTTAGAATTAAAGAAGTGATGTTCAGAGTTGCGAATGCTACAATAAATACGTACACTAATTCTTAATATTATTTACTAAAATACAGAGCCAAAAGGCTTCTGGAACAATAATGCTGGATCTAATATCCACTCATATAATTTTGCATTGCCGAACTGAAGCCTTTTGACTCTTTATTTTAGTAAATACTTTTACGCACAGACTGAGAGTTCGCCTACGAAAAATACACCTCTCTGATATTTAAGTTCCTTAATACTAAATGCGACTAGTATTCACTCGGCTTGTAGACATATAAAAATTAATAATTATACTGACAAAAGAACACCGAGAAAGGTAAGGAAGTTTTAATATAAATAAATATAACTTATATTTAATATAAATTATATTTATATATAAATTTAATATAACACGACTAGTTTCCGACGAAACTAGTAGTGTTATATTAAAATTTTCTTACCTTTCTCGGTGTTCTTAGTCAGTATAATTATTAATTAAAAAAAAAAAAACTTCCGCCTTTATCTTTTTAGCTAATTCCATCTCAGCTTCTGAAGAAAGAAATCATCGGTCTATCAGGATATTTAAACTAGTAATTAAAAAAATCTTAAAATTTCTACAGTCCAATACAATAATTACTAATAAAGTGATAAAAATTCCGTTTTATTTAAAAAATTCAATAATAAATTACGAAAATTTTTATAAAAATTCTCTGGCGCCTTGTACTTAATAATAATAATAATAATAATAATAATAATAATAATAATAATAATAATAATAATAATAATAACATATGAACAATTGATTTAATTTACTGTTTAAAATAAAAAAAATAATAAATAAAATTCTGATAGTAATTATTAATTTATTTTTAGTTATTTGATTGATTTGAAATCTTTTTTTTTTTAATGTTGTAAGTCAATAGGGCCATGAAAAAAAATATATAACTAGTACTTTTTCGTGTCCAAGGTAAGAATAGAAAATGCGCCCCATCAGTATACTGTATTTCAGAGCAGTCATTAAAAAAAGTGGAAAACAGACATAATAATAGTAGAATTAATGATAATAGAAATATTCATGTCACTGCCCACTCAGTCTCCAAAAGTTAGATAGGGTAAACGGCCGCGCCTACTCTGTATACGGGAACAAATAGGCGTTAGCTGATTTTTTTTATTTTTTTATATATAGTAACAAAATTTATAAAAAAATTTTGCGCCTCCTAATCTTGTGCACCTAGGTAGCTCACTCGCTGTTGTTACTGACTCTATAGCCATAACAGAAACGAAGCGGCAAGAAGATAGCTTAGAGCGCCATTTCATCAACAGGCAAAATTCTATATTGGTTATATAATGAAAATGGTTTCCATAATAAAAACGAAATACGCACTGAGTAGCCCTTTTGGTACTTCATCACAGGCGGCAAAATGTCTGGTCGCTGTTCTGTACTACATCTACCACTTTTCTATTGTCGATGTTTTGATTACGACCTTACGCTTAGAATTGCTATGTGAACGACTTTGAAATTCAAGGTCATAGTGTACATGATTTCGACTTACCTCATGAGATCAATAGCGTTAGTCACTGCCATATATTTTGCAGGTCTTTTTTTTTTTCTTTTGTAGTAGCCTTTAATTTTTTTTTTGTTGTTGTTGTTTACTGCACAGTATTAATTACATAAAATAAACGCATATTAATTGTTTTCAATTATATTCATGTAATCCTTTTTATATAATTTATTAGGAAGAAAAACAATTTTATGAACACCTGTGCCTGTACTAGAAGTACTTATCGTACACCTGCCTTTTATGTGCATTCCATTTTTTTTAAACCACCTGCTGGAATCACATTTGGGAAACTAATAATAATGCTATTTTGTAAGAGAGCCGTAACCGCCCCTTTCAAAGAAATAAAAAAAAAAAAAAGGATCTGTGCACAACCTGTTTTTCAAACATGTCATTGTTTATTGCTCTATGGGGAAAACCCACTAGAGATCAATTATACATCTTAATGCACAGAAGTATGCGTTTAGTTTTTATATTAGTTTATGTAACAAAGGATTTTTACTCTTAAAGAGTGGAAGCTCTTGAACTATTTAATATACAGTTGACTCTTGAACAAAGCGGGGATTAGGGGCAAACCAGTGGTTAAATTCAAACGGGGCTCTCCGGGGCCCGGCCCTGGAACTTTTTTATGCAATGAACCTGGAACATTTTTCTGTTTTGTGACTTTTCTCCCTTTACGGGAATTAAGCCTAACGCGAAACAGACAGCAAGGGCAGGTTATTAAGACGTGCATATGATTGGTGGGATATTAACAAAAGATCGCGCGACCGAAAGATAAAAGCATATCCGGCAATTGAGTTGAAATGCCAACTCTCTTCAACCGAATTCCATATGTGAAACTGCCATAAACAACAATCACTATATATATATATATATATATATATATATATACACAGTATATATATATATTCGTAAACGTGTTAAAACTAAGAAATATATAATATATAATATATATATATATATATATATATATATATATATATATATATATATATATATATATATATATATATATATATATATTTCTTAGTTTTAACACGTTTACGAATTTTAACACATTCAGTTGAATTTTATTGCTGTTTTGGGGCAGGCGAACTCACACACACATCTAATTAATAACAATAGTTATTTAGTTAGATGCTGTGTTTGCCGGTGCAACATATGGTTTTGCTCGAGTGTATACAGCATAGTTTCTGTATGAGGGGAGACATATGATTCATAAATTAGTGTCGTTTTTATCCCAGTTGTCTCTAAGTGCACTATTTGTTGAGAAATATATTATATATATATGCTTGTACCTTATTCACTGACATAATAAAAGTACTTGTTTTTCTTGCCTCTGCAGTATAATGGTTGTCGGGGAGGGTATGTTGTTTACCACAGGAGCAAGTTACTATGTTCCCAACGTGAACGTATTTAAGCTTTTTTCATGTGCAAGGTATATGCGAAACTTTTTAATTTCTTTTTTCGAAAGTAAAATCAGGGGTACGAGTTATATGCGAAGGCGAGTTATATTCGAGTAAGTACGGTATTTCAATTATGGATAAGTACATTTTTACCTTCTTTAACACGTTCATTGCCAATCACGCGATATCGCGCGATACGAGTTCTCACCAAACGGCCGATCACGCGTTATCGCGTTGACGTCGCTAACTAAATAAAAAATAAAAAAAAAATTTGGCCACCACACGAAATTTCAATTTTCAGCTTGGCAATGAACGATATCACGCGATGCGAGTTCTCACTAAACGGCCGATCACGCGTTATCGCGTTGACGTCGCTAACTAAATAAAAAATAAAAAAAAATTTGGCCACCACACGAAATTCTAATTTTCAGCTTGGCAATGAAAGTGTTAAACAGAAAAATAGCTCGGATGACAGTGATAATACAAAACGGGTGTGTAATGACAGTTTGTGTGTAGTTTCTGAAGAGAAAGAGGTCTGTAACGAATCCGCAGAAACACAGAATTCCCATCAGTTGCAATGCGATAATATTAATGTGATGAACGAAAGGAAAGATTTGCTGACTTGCTGGACACTCATTCAAAGGTAAATACAATTGGTTATTTTGTAGGAACATTTCTCTGTTTTGTGACTTTTCTCCCTTTGCGGTAATTATGCCTACATTATTGTGTTATTATTCAACAATTGTTTACAGGTTTGAATGTGTATATAAAGTCAATATCAACAGTCATCTGATTATGAACGCGTCATTGAAGAGACGGGAGGTTTGGATCTTCCCCGCATAGAATTCAAAATACAGTTGGTTATTTTGCATAGGGCCCCCGGAACTGATTCGTTTAGAATTTAACCACTGGGGCCAACCCCCACGTTGTCCGAAAATCTGTGTATAACTTTTGACTCCCCAAAAACTTAACTTCTAATAGCCTACTGTTGACCGGAAGCCTTACCGATAACATAAACAATCGATTAACACATATTTTGTATGTTATATGTATTATATACTATATTCTTACAATAAACTAAGTGCTAGAGAAAAGAAAATCATAAGAAGAGAAAATACATTTACAGTAGTGCACTGTATTTATCGATACCGTAAGTTTACATCGTCTGTTTGTCAGTACCTACCAGTGGTGGCTTGTACAGGGTGGCCATAAAATAACTTTCGCTCTTTGGAGGCATCTGTAGCTAAAACCAATAAACGGAATGAGACCCAATTTTATATTGAGACTTTTGAAGGCATGTGGAGATGATTTCCGCAAAAAATATTTAGTACCAAAAGTCGCTGATAGGGGAAATGTTGGCGCTGACGGAGACGAAAAGAAGCGGATAATTACGTTAAAGGCAGATAAAATGGAATAATAAGCGCCTCCGTAGCGCAATTGGAAGAACGACGGTACATTGCGCCCTTCGATTGGAATAAGCCTAAGTTCGATTCTGGTCGCGACGGGAGGAATCTTTATCTGGACGATTTCAATCGAAGGTGAGTTAGCCGATCTCATACGGAGGTAGCAGGGTTTTTTCTCCCGGAAACTCGGGTTTTTCATCCCGCAAATCGGCCCTTCAGAACACACGCAATTTACAGACAAAAAATACTAGTTGTGGTGGGCGGTAGATGGCGTTGATGGAGATGATGCGTAGTAGAGGTTCAGTGTAGTGGTTGAGACAGTTGTAGGTGTCCTCCCGCGATGAGTCTTCGGACTCCTTGGAGGTATCAGGAATAATAATAATAATAACATTTCCACGATATAAGCGACAGCCGCGTCACTCATTCCAGCTGGATATGTGGCACGTTACAATGATAATAGGAATAATATTAATTAAACTAAAACAACAACTTGCGAGAGACAGAAATTAATGTAGTGATTGAACTCACAGGAAATAATGTTTTATTCATCAGAATCAGGATCCCCTGGACCACATACACGATTTTCAATGTGCTGACCTTTCTGGTGTAACGTCTGTTACTGTCTCTTCTTGCACTGCTTTCCATCCTCTGCCAGGTCTAACTCCTAGTGATCTAGTTTCTTCAAACTTCTTAAGCATAGCTCTCAGTGCTACAGCTGACATAGGACCTGTATGCAGGTTATGAACGACTTTACTTGTTAACAGTTTAACAAGTAAAGCATGCTGAGGCAAGGTAGGATGTATATTGAGCACAATTCGTCAGTCATTCGAATAACTGCCTGAACGTTTCCAATCCCTTTTTAAGTGAAATTGGAGGCGCTGCTGTCACGTACGCACAGTAAACTTTGCATAATCCTTTTTACCTGCGTTTACTGCAAATATTTGCCTGCTTTAGGCTCCGCAAGCGCCAAAATATCCCCTGTCGGCGACTTTTGGTAAATCTTGTTTTCGCGAAAATCATCTCCCCATGCCTTCAAAAGTCTCAATATAAAATTTGATATCATTCCGTTTATTGGTTTTTGCTACAGATGCCCCCATAGAGGGAAAGATATTTTATGGTCACCCTGTACATAAGCACTGAATCACTCCCAAGGAAAAAACAAAAAATTAAATTTTGTTTGTGTTTTTAAATAATAACAATGCTTACAACATTCTATAAATGCAGTACAACATGTTAAAGATTACAGCTTATGTTTCGACATTAATTGAATAATTAATAATTGGAATTGTTCGATTAACGCTTTTGATTATTCCGACACGGTGATCTAACGCGGTGTCGGAATTAATATGTAGCCTACTCCCTATACAGGAACAGCATAGGCGTTAGCTGATTTTTTTAATTTTTTAATTTTTATTTTTATTTTTATTTTATTTTTTTTTTATAAATTGGTTACTGATTAGGGAAAATGAATTATTTTTCTTATTTTGTATATGCAGCGCCCTCACTTAAAATTTTCACCAGCTGCCATTGGTACCTATCAGTATTGGCTTATATGATACAAAACACTGTAGATGTCATGCGTATTACTAACACTAGACATCAAAAATTAAAAGATTATGTGAAAAAGAAATTCATATTTATTTACAGGTATAACGATTCATGCATTGATAACGAAGAAGCAGCAATATGATTGCTTTATAGTAGCCTAGTGCAATCGATACGATTACTTCGCTGTAGTCTTGCCTATATACTAATGAATGAATCGTTAATTTTTATTTTATGGTAGTTAATTAATTTAACTAATTATCAGTTATTTTATGTAGTTATGATTTAATACTGCATCTTTAAGTTTGTTTACATTTCTGTTGACTGCGACCATGCATAGTCTATAAGTGTTTGTAAGTTTTGATAAAGTTTAACTTTTTATTATAGATTCGTGTATATTTTATGGTAGTAAATGGTAACAATAAACTAGTATCTACATATATTTTATGCATTCATGACAGATCTAACGTTTTCTTAATTTTTTCGATATTTCTAAGCTACGCTGTTCGACTGCGAATTTTTTTAAATCATCGAAATCTCTAAAAAATTTCCAATATTTTATTAAAAAAAAAAAAAAAACGTATAAGTGGATACGCTCGTTCAAACCCGCGTTCTTCAAGGGTCAACTTTCCTTCTGCTGATTTTGAGGATGGAGAATTATCCATTTAAAATCCACATCTAAAAATACTGATTGAAGATTCTACATTTAATTTTTAATATTTTTTTTTCCCCTTTCAGTCTTTGTTTCTCTATTGTATTATTATTTATTTCTGTTTGTTTATTTTCTGCTACCTTTTGAAATGTCATCTTTACTTAGTAATCCTTTATCGCATCAGATTCTCAACAGGTGTGTGTTATTCACCTTTCAGTTTCAAAACACCTGATTGTGAAACAATAGATATCAACTTAACATACAGCAATAAACGCCAAAATAACAGTGCTAAAAGGAATAAACAATTTTGAAAGTAAGAAGCTACCATATGATTATATTTTAGTAACTTAAATTGAAACGAGCAAAAAAAAAAAAAAGCTGTTATTTTTACTAGAATAAAGAGTCAAAAGGCTTCTGTTCGACAATGCAAAATTAAATAAGTAAAGTGGATATTAGATCCAGCATAATTTCAAAGCCGAATGTAGAAACTATGAAAGTTTCGTAAAATAAATTGACCAGAGAGTTTACGGGAGTACACTCCCTGGCATTCAAGAGTTGCCTTAGCGCGTACTACTTAGAAGACATAAGCGTCATCCAAGCGTGTATATATTCGCCTCAGGCCAGTGAAACCTTATCAAAATGGACTAATAAAAGGCGAATTTATCGTATTTACTCGAATATAACTCGCACTCCCCCCCCCCCCCCCCCTCTTCACATTAAAGCTAAAAATCGTGATGCGAGATTATGCTGGGATTTTCAAAACTAAAGTTTTCAGGGGGAAAAAACCCTGAAATGGGTATGACCTAACCAAAACCTCCTATTCGCTATCGCTGCTTCCGGCATCGAGAGCGGTTTCTTGTGTGCATCGTCAAAGTCATCTATTCAAATAGCGTCATGTTCTTTCTCATTATTTCAAGCAAAAATTACAAATAATTTACAAGACTTGAGATACGTTATGAACAATCCTTCATGAATGACTAATGTAAAGTGAAAGCAGAGTGCGAAACAGATAGCAATGGTAGGTTAGCAGAGATAGAGCAGCTGTGAAGACGTGCATATGATTGGTGCGGTATTAACAAAAGATCGCGTGACCCAACGACAAAGGCAAGCCGACAATTATTGAGTTGAAATGCTAATTCTCTTCAAATGAATTCCATAATAACTGCCATAACAACATTCGCTATATATTTCTTAGTTTTAACACGTTCACGACGTTAAAACTAAGTTATTGCTTGTTTGGGTGCCGCTTCCCAGTCTTTCAATTCGTAGAAGAATTTTATTTGAAGTTAGCCTTTGTGATCTGTCATAATGACATCGAGAATTTCAAACACATTCAAACAAACGCTTATTTCATGTAAGTGAAAAATTGGACAATGGTTAAATATATTGTGTTTGCTGACAATTATTGAATTGTCCAGCAAAACGTGTGGTTTTGCTTGAGTCTATACAGCATAGTTTCTGTGAGAGAGGACATGTGATGATTCATTAGTTAGTGCCGTTTTTATTCCAGCAGTCTCTAATTGCATTATTTGTTGAGAAATATATTACACAGACTGCAAATGTCTCTGCACCTTATTCAGTGATACAATAAAAGTACTTGTTTTTCTTGCATCTGCAGTATAGTGGCTGTTGAGGATGGAGTGTTGTTTGTGCTGCGGGGTGTGAGTTACTACCGACCAAACGTGAACGTGTTTACATCTTTTCTCGTGTGTGCGAGGTATATGCGAAACTTATTAATTTCTTTTTTTCGTAAAGTAAAATCAGGAGTGGGAGTTATATTCGAGTAAATACGGTAGACGCTTGGGCGGCGCCTATGTCTTCTAAGTAGTCCGCGCTAAGGCAACTCGTGAACGCAGGGGAGTATATTCCCGTAAGTTTCGCGCGGTTAGCCTAGCGGATATGCGCTTTGCAACCATATGCCTGGAGAAGGAGTGTCCTAGGTTCGATTCCCGTCGACGACTTAGGAACTCATGGATCTTCCTCAGCCATAATCAAGTTAGCCAATTTTGGGCGTGGACAGCAGGACTTTTACCTCCAGTTTATCTGGGGTTTTTCATCCTGCAAGCAGGCAAATCGGCCCAGTGAATACACACGGATACAGTCATGAATATCACCCTTAGGGGATGCAGCAGAGGAGTGGCGAACCGGCTGCATTAATACGCCAGTAACCCCTCATTAGGAGGGGACTCAACCCCGTCCTAGACGGATGAGAAGGATAGGATACTTATATTGAGTTTATTTTTATTTATTTTTTACAATCAAGATACCTATAAACTCAAAGATCTATCAAGCTCGTCTACAGCAGGATTTTACAAACATCCATGTGCAAGGTGGAATTCTATCCATCTTCGAATTCCATCGTCAATAGCTTAAAGACGATTTTAGCACCGGATGTAACACGTGTAACACCCGCCATCTTTGTTGGAAGCCTGAACTCCATTGAAAAACTATCATGTTTGGTCTCTTAGAGTAGGACATCCAGATTATTAAATTCTTATTCCACCCACGATATTAACACTGTAGTAT